>NC_079891.1:25070351-25370351 GCF_024868665.1 Triplophysa rosa
ACACATCTGCGCTTACAACATTGTTTGAGGAGCCGTTTTGTGAACATTATAATGATACCCGCGTCCACCGCGCCCGTCTCTGTTTATACCGTTAATGCTGATAATATGAATCCGCATATTATCACTTTTAAAGTTCGGTATTAGCTGTTGTTGCTAAACATTTATTTAATTATTGTTTGCCTGCAGACGCTCTGGTGGGTTTTGGTAGTTTTGTCAAGGTAAAACCGCATCGGGTGTGCTCGTGCTTTGGCATGAGACATTATTCTGCCTTTATAAACTGTACATTTTTTTTGTGCCGTTTCTAAAATAAAATATGCTCAACATGTGCTTTAAAACACTGTTTTAGTGGGTATTTAGGTGAACACTTGTGCAGTGTGCGCATGTCAGCAGATTATATCGGATTTGAAGCTCGTCGTGTAAACACGCACATCAATCAGATTACTTAATTTACCTTTCATGTAAACACTACATTCAGATTGCACAATCTGATTAAATTCAATCCGATGTGTGCATGTAAATGCAGCTACTGTTTCGAGTCCTGCCTGGAGCAGGTTCGGGTAAAACTGGTTTCAGTTGTTACAATAATTGTATTCATTGTTGTATCATTTATACCAATTTAATGTGACATATACACATTGACACCATGTTAATAATAAATCCAATTAAAAAAAGCTGTTACAATCTGCATCATTTGTATTTAACATTTTGGTATTTGACCATTTCTAATAGTACCAATGCAAAACTGGTTCTCTCATCTAGGGGCTTTAAGAAACTAATACATGGGTGTTCTGTAATGCTTCTTTAAAAAATATATAAAAGAATGACAAAGTCTTAATTGCTAAATGTATTGCTGTGGGCTATAGGTCCGTGATTTGCTTATGAAAAAATATACAATACTAAATTAAATACTGTAAAACAAATGCAGATAAATGTAATAAAAGCAATAAAACCCATTGATGCTAACTCAACTTTGTTAGGTCAGGCTGGTGAGAACACTCAAACCAATAGAACCAACAGAATCGATAGCACCACTGAGACTCACTGTTTACGCATTTCATCATCCTACATAAGGTTTATGGCTACCCATTTAATGCTGACATACAAAGCAGTTTAACATCACGCACACTCGCACAGTCATATTTAGCTTATTGTAATGCCTCTTCTGCAACTTTTACATAGTCAAACACACACACACAAACATCCAGAGCCGCCGCCCACAGCTGTGTCAGCCCATTTCCCTACAATCCAATCTGCTCCTCTTTCCCATGATGCCTCCCATTGGCACAGCAGAGAGAAAATTCCCCACAGGGCCTGTGCAGTGGAGCTGATATGGAAAATGATTTCAGAGAGTTGCTCAGACCTATAAAGTTTATTTCAGTCTCTTCCACTCATGAGACATTCACTTTCCCACCACTGGACTCAGATGACAACATATTACATACCATTGTATTATAGTAATAGTAAATACATTAGTTGTGTACTAGTAGTCTGGCAACAAGTCGATGTGAAAACAAAAAATATTTCTAAACTGTTGTAGTGTAGTAGTGAAAACCAAGCCGTTCTGGTCCTGCACAATGACTGCTTTTGAATGCCCACATATGTACATGTATGTGCATCCATGTAGAGCACCTGCAGTCATAGGAAAGCATTTGTAAAATGTGCACGTTAGCGAGGGGTTAGTGCAAGCACGGTATGTTATGTTTAAGTGTGTCTAAACATGTGATTTGCTGTATACAGTAAACTGTATTCAATATTAGCAAGGAACAGAGAAATCCTGTAATGCACTTATTTTCTTCATAACTGATTTACTTAAATAATTACTTGAAACAACATAAAACACAAACACTATATACAAAACTGACTAATAAAAATACTGACCAAAGTCTATAGTGCATGACAATAATACAGTTACAAGGATTCCTTAAGACAGAGTCGGTCATCAACAAAAAAGGGCTGAGAAACAAAAGTCGAATCTTTCACTTAAACACACAGTCAGTTGAGATGTTCAAAGACAACCAGAAATTCACAGAATTGAATCCATGAGACTTGGCTCATGGTCCAAGCTACCCCCACATGACACTGGATAAAATGTGGTAAATTAGAAAAGGGGGGTTGAAATAAGGATTACTGGAGATGGGTAGACAGCTGCTTATATCCCCTTTCTAAATTCCTTTTAGAACATCCCAGGACAATCTTTTGGTACTTGGGCGAAAGTACCTAAACAACCATTTGTCAAGACTAGACAATTATGATCACCTTAGACATTAAGTTCTGGCTGACAGAAACTGAACAGCATAAACTTCTGTCAGGCGTGTTTCTCACAGGCAAGACCTAAAGCCGGAAGTGTAGGTGGTGTGGGCCATCTCAGCTGGGTCTCCAGGAACACAAAGATCTGCATTGCTCTGATCCATTGTTAACAGCTCCCATCTGTTACAACCAAGCTGGGCTTGAGTCATCATGTTCAAAACCAACAGAGCTCCCATAACAAGCCCCTCATTCCACCCAAACAATCTCACATGACTCCACAGTTTGGGAAAAGCAAAGGGAATTTTTACAGATCTGGTTTGTGTCGACCGCTGTTGCTCAATCCGCTGGTTTGTCATGCAGTGGTGAGTAAATAATATTCCACGTTTAGAGGTCCAAAGTCTCTGGAGTTTAGGTACAGCAACTGTGTAGGAGTTTCATGGAAATACTGTTACTGTGTTTTGTTTCTCCTAAAGTTCACTTGAGAGACAGTAGTATGGTGATGTCCAGAATACTTATTTCACCTCCAAAACATCAACCACAGGATCCAAACATGTGTGAGAAAAGTGTTTTGTAGTATATTTGCGTGTGTATCACAAGCCTTTGACGCCATTATGGAGGCAGTAAAGTGTGCGAGTGTGTTTTACCAGGGCTTCATATCCATGGCCCACACATTTGCCTTCACCACATCAAAGGTCCCCCCTGCAGTCAAGAACTGGGTGGTCTCCTTTAGCTGTGTGACCAATAATCTCAAGACAAACAGGTAACCACGGGCAAACAATGCTTTGCGCCAATCTGTGTATATGTCAAATATGCCAGATTGAGAGGATGAATCTTACCCAATTATTTTACCTCTACAATCTACATTCATTTAACATGTCCATACTCTTCATGTATTTTTACAGTTGTCTCATTTTCTGTTTTTATTTCTCTTAAGCATTTCAAAAAACATCTGATACTTTTGTTTTTGAGAATCTGATACAATTGAGAACGCCATCAAATCTCCTGAAAAAGTAACATCTGAGCAACATTTCTCCTGACAGGTTTCAGGAGATCAACCCAGCCATACATTATATACAGTATACCATAATGATCTCCTGAGAAGCTCTTCTATGGTTAAAGTATGATACATGAAGCAACACTGTTTACACCAGTAAGTGAACTCTGCAGTCTACAGGGTTGATTGACTCTTCATTGTATTTATGGTTCCTGTTTCCAGTTATTCCAACCATCTTCAGTTTTTCTTCCTCTCTTCAATACTCCTTTGTCACTCTTTCGCTTCGCCTCCATTTTCCTGTCCTCCCCAATCACCTCCTTTTTCCTACGTATTCTTATCACCCTTCAACTCAAAGGTCTTTTTCTTTGCAGGCATCTCTCTCTTTTGTTGCTGTTGGCTCATTTATCAGCTCCAGAGTGGATCAGTACGCTGTGTTCTTGTATTCCACATAAATCAGATCCCCAGTACAACACCAACATCTTGTTTTAGCTTGTCCTGCTCCACTTTACTTAATTTTAGTCAGGGTTTCTTCTAAGGAGGTCTATAATTCCTAGAGAAAGCATTTCTTTTAGAATTCCCAACCATTTTTATTAGGGATGCACCGATACCAGTATCGGTATTGGGCCCGATACCAAGTCCATGTACTCGTATTCGTACTCATATAGGTACACCGATACCAAAGACCGATATCTCACGTCACAAACCTGACAGAACTGACTGAAATTTGTGCTTTGAAAGTTTGTGACAAGCACATACAATTGTCTTTATTCATAGTGTGTTTTGAGGCGGAGTTATTGGTTTCAGTGTGTTGGAAAATTACCACCTAACCAAAAAAATGACAGGTAGGCTACAGGCATCGGTATTGGTATCGGCAAGTACCAGAAAAAAATATTGGTACTCGTACTCAGTCTTTAAAAAATGGTATAGGAGCATCCCTAATTTTTATATAGACAGAGTCTATAAGAAGCTATACCTTGATAAAGGCTACTTGTTTGGCTCAAAAGTTAGCTCTTGATAAATTGTGAGTGTGCAGTTATTCTTTTTTCCTCTTTAAAGAACAATAAAAATACATGAAATCCCAACTGAGATTATCATACATTTTTAAAACACTACTTTTGTTTAATGCTTATGCCCTGAAGGTGTTGAAATGTAAGGATGGTTGTGTTAGCATGGTAAAGCAAAAGTCACACAGCAGTTACAGCCTTACAATGAATGTCACATAATGATTGATGCTGTGCTTGTACAGAACACACTCACACGCTGAGGTACCAGCTCTTTCCGATTCTCATTTCTTTCATTCTTTCACCCAGGGAATAAAATAGACCCCAAACCCCCTGATTCTATCAAAGAGTTGGCACCATTTATCCGAAACTCAGTTTCCCTCCACAGGCATTAAAGGCAGCGCTTTGAAGGTGTGGCCCACGTCTTAGAGGCCATTAACACAAACTTTTTACGCATTTTGGCTGTTCATTTACACGAAAAGGGCATTTTGGGGGACTGAAAACACAAACCTTTGAAAATGGGTCCCAACGTGCAAGTTTTTGAAAACGACGGCATTATTGTTTCCGTGTAAACTCTGAAGGCAGCGTTTTCCAAAAATAATGACAGCGTTCAGTCTGTAGGCATGCGCGAGTATTCCCCAAACAATAATGGCGACCTCCATGCTGCATGTTTGTGCCGCATGATATACTTATTATCATTTCTCCAGCAAAAGTAGATTTACTGCACCACTACAACCAGCGGAGACATAGTATTTATATGCACACTACTATAAACACACATACACCCCAACAAAGTGTATTAAAAGCGCTTTTAGATTTAGATTAAACAGGGTATGCATATGCGTATGTGCGCAGGCACGTAGTGTTTCTTTACAGTGCAACATCGCCATCCACTGGCCTGGCATGCATAATACATAGTTTTTACTCGTTTTTTCCATGTAAATGCAGATCGTTTTGAAAACGCTGTCGTGTGTACTTTTCAAAAACGCAAAAGACAATCTTTTCCGTTTTTATAGCGTAAACATACTCTACACTTAGAGATGTAACGGAATGAAATTTTCACATAGTGATTATAGTGAACAAAATGATCATGGTTATCAGTATTATCACAATTTTGTTCAAATGTGCTGGAAAGTTTTAGATTGATGTGACTTCTTAAAAGCACCTTTTGTTGTCATAAACATCAAATAAATAACATTAATATGAATCCTGGCACAATGGGGCTGTAGAAGTTTCTCATGTTCAGGTAGAAAACAACCTTAAGTAATCAGACATTCATCTAAACACAACACAAATCAGAAAATTATCTGTCTGCAAGTGTCAAGTGTAATCGGCTGTATTTTAGGACCCAGGAGACACCTGCAGTCCAAAGAGTGATCGCCAAAGAAACAGACAGAGTTGGATGGAGCTTTAAAATCATCAGTCTATCTAAAGAAATATGATGTAATCGTGTTTCAGTATATATTTCCCCAAATATGCACATTTTTGGACTAAAATCCCTGTGATCACAAATAAACGGGCCCTGTGCTCACATCAATAACATACTATTTTGCTGGTTTATTTTGCACTCCTGACATAAATGAACGAAACACACATTTCATAATGCGTCTGTTATGCTGTTGCTAACCTTGGCTGACGATGGACAGTAGTTACAGTTAGTAACGATAAGTTGGTACAGTTTCATGATAACTCAAATATGACATGATATTACTAACCGCTGGACATTTTTATTGTGGTTTATCATAAAACCGGTAATCGTCACATCCCTACTCTTATTGCTATGAAACATGTCAGCTGGCCTGGTTGAGTGTTGACAGAGGGTTTGGAAGGAAGCGTAATGCTGATGTAGATCATAAGACTTCTACAAGCTTCCTCATGTAACAGCAGAACAGATCCATTTCTTTAAACAGCTCAAGTACAGTCACAGGTGTGTTTGTGTGGAGTCATGTAAGGCGAGGCAACTGAGAAGAATAAATATGTTCTTCCAAGATCTTCAGAAATAAAAAGACAGCAAATGTGACAGGAGCAACCAAATGGCCAATGGACCTCCGATCTCTTATCCACCCCCTCATGTTGTTCTATTCACACCAGCTGTAAGCTTGATGTACACGTCTTTTATACTGTATGCTCCGTAGCTTCTGCACAACTATACAGCGCAGGAGAAAGAAAGACCGGTCTTTAAATAAGCACTTGTCTTCTACACAGGCTTCACTTTTGTCAACTAACAGCCTACTTGAAAAACACTGCAGCATTCTATTGTATGTATAGCAAACTTTGGTCAATTGCATTGTGTTGTAGTATATTATAAAAAGTATACTATAGGATTGTATGTTAAACAGTCTGAAATCAGTTTTCTATAAAACAGTATGAATGGCTGTAAATATCTCTTTTCAAGAAAAAGTAGATAAAATAAGTAATTCAAGTCCTGGATGCTGACTGGTCAAACACATAGTAAGCGCTTTGTCAAGAAACACCTGTTCACCTGCTGTCCAGAGACTCTCTGCCGACTCAAATGTGTCCTCCAGCATGTTTCATATAATGGCCTTTCATTGACCTTGACATTGACCAGTGAGCTTCTTCTCGAACAGCAGAACTGAAGTCATTATCTGCTCACATCTGATCAATTCTTTCTTTGTAAACAAGGCCTCACATGGCAAACACCAGCATTTTTCTGAGGTCTCCTGCACTTACATGACCAGAAAAATAACACAGCATAAGGCAGAACCATGTTCTTGAATACTGTATAAGGACATGGAGTTTTTCTCTATGGCATACACACTCAAGCACATTGACATAGCAAAATTACTTCACCCAAGTTCGGTCTACATATTGTTGGTGACAGGTAATTGAAGAGAAATGTCAGAAGCTCTTTCCTTCTTAATCCATTCAAAACAGGAAGACATTTCATACTAAATTCATCCAACCAAATTCGAGTTTATCAGCATCATAACAAAGCTGGAGTACATTATTTACAGATGAGAGTACACTTCCTCACACGCACATATGCAGAGGATTTTAATAAACCACCAAGATCTGCATGTGCTCACAACTGGCTGTTTAAACCATCATAAACTAAAACCAAAAAGAGAGAAATATGACAAAAAGCCAATCAATCCACAGAGCTCACTAGGGCTGTCACGATAAACCGACGATAAATATCACGTGATTTATGCACAGCTTTTGAGTGAAGTACGGGAAAATGCTGCTGCACCCAAAAGCCAGAGGGCGCTCTCANATTGTGTTGTAGTATATTATAAAAAGTATACTATAGGATTGTATGTTAAACAGTCTGAAATCAGTTTTCTATAAAACAGTATGAATGGCTGTAAATATCTCTTTTCAAGAAAAAGTAGATAAAATAAGTAATTCAAGTCCTGGATGCTGACTGGTCAAACACATAGTAAGCGCTTTGTCAAGAAACACCTGTTCACCTGCTGTCCAGAGACTCTCTGCCGACTCAAATGTGTCCTCCAGCATGTTTCATATAATGGCCTTTCATTGACCTTGACATTGACCAGTGAGCTTCTTCTCGAACAGCAGAACTGAAGTCATTATCTGCTCACATCTGATCAATTCTTTCTTTGTAAACAAGGCCTCACATGGCAAACACCAGCATTTTTCTGAGGTCTCCTGCACTTACATGACCAGAAAAATAACACAGCATAAGGCAGAACCATGTTCTTGAATACTGTATAAGGACATGGAGTTTTTCTCTATGGCATACACACTCAAGCACATTGACATAGCAAAATTACTTCACCCAAGTTCGGTCTACATATTGTTGGTGACAGGTAATTGAAGAGAAATGTCAGAAGCTCTTTCCTTCTTAATCCATTCAAAACAGGAAGACATTTCATACTAAATTCATCCAACCAAATTCGAGTTTATCAGCATCATAACAAAGCTGGAGTACATTATTTACAGATGAGAGTACACTTCCTCACACGCACATATGCAGAGGATTTTAATAAACCACCAAGATCTGCATGTGCTCACAACTGGCTGTTTAAACCATCATAAACTAAAACCAAAAAGAGAGAAATATGACAAAAAGCCAATCAATCCACAGAGCTCACTAGGGCTGTCACGATAAACCGACGATAAATATCACGTGATTTATGCACAGCTTTTGAGTGAAGTACGGGAAAATGCTGCTGCACCCAAAAGCCAGAGGGCGCTCTCATGCGGAAACCCCAAATACGCACTGCAGAAGAAGACCATAACATGTTCTAGAATCTAGGAAATGCCTATGGACATCATTTTATCACTGTTACTCAAGCCTCATCAGGTATTTTTATGATAATAAAGTATATTTATAATGATCATGTGTGACGGGTGTTGCTTTTTCAAATGCACATTATAAGCGACTCAAACTCGCACAGCTTTTAGATCGAGCAGCATTTCCTACTGATCCCAGAGACGTGCTTCACGGACAAGCTACGCATTAAAAAAAATCTATACATTGCATATCGCAGCCAGCTCGATTACAATAGGATTTAGTGGTATTGCGATAAATTATCGTGCAGCCCTACTCAAGACTACAAAGTTAAGATACACAAAAGCCAATTTGTACTACAAATGTGTATCTTACAAAAAGGCATATCAACAAGCAGTCTGACAACCAGGGCTGGACTGGCCATCGGGCATACCGGGCATTTTCCAGGTGGGCCGATGTACTTTTTGGGCCGAAACGGATGCTAGGGCAGAGAGACGGACGGATTAGAAGCGTGAATCGGGAGCATATGCACGGAACGCAAATGCAATTACGAATCGGACATGTATGCAGGAAAGGTAATGACAGAAGCACATCCTACCACTCGCACCCCATCCCCCCATCAACAAAAATGGTGGAGGGACGAAGCTGGTCAAAAATGCAAGGGCCGGATTAACGTTCCAGTCCAGTCCTGCTGACAAAACAAGTTCTCGGTTCTTGTGATTCTCAGAGTTCATTCTGCACTGTAAAAAATGTCAGTGGATTTAACAGTGAAAAAATGTAAAATTGCGAAAGTAAAAAACTGTAAATTATAATACATGAAATTACCATTTAATTAACAGTTAAATGCTGTTCACGTAAATACAAGAACACTTGATAGGTTTTACATGATTGCTTTGTAAATAAAATGTTATTATACCGTAAAAACCCCTTAAAACAACAGTGACGAACACAAATAGACTAAACAGAAAATCACCATGTTTTCTACAGATGTATGCTGTTAGAAGTATGTTTTTGTACAATCAACACAAACTCCAGTCTCTCCCTTAACATTAAATGATTACATTATTTAAATTGTAATTACTTCTTTAGATTCAGACTCCTCATTAAAGTTTTAAAATGATCATAAATGATCATTATTAAATTCAACAATTAAAATGTACAGCCTTTGATACTTTTATTGTACTTAAAAAGGGCAATTCAAGTGTAACAAGTAAGCATTTTTGTTTCTATTTACAGAAAGAAACTACTATGGTTGTCCAATCAGTGCCACGACTTTGCATAAAATTAATACGCTTTATTTCAGAAAAGCGTTTTTTTGTTTGTTTCTGTCCTGAAGTCTTATGTGCCTGTTGGCTTTGTAGTTTTTAGCGTTTTAACGTTACCCTTTTAATATATGGCCTAACCTTACACATGTTGTGCTGCAACAGTGTATTTGAGGCTAAATTTATATTAACGTCTAAGGTTATTGTTCAAGTTGTGCTTGTGAGTCATATATGACGTTGCATCATACTTTTATGTCTTTGGCCTTTCAGTTGTCCACTCGGTGCAACGACATTGAATAATAAAGAGGAGTTTATTTCGAATAGGAATATTCTTATAATTGAATATCTTGTCCTTCCGTTATTGACGTTTGACGTGTCAATGTCCAATCAGTGCTCAGGACGTTGCATGGCGTGCACGGGCAGGCTTGTTGATTTGGCGGTCTTTCTGGAACAGTCTCAGGGAAGAAGAATGATATGCCGCTGTTAACTGCTTAAATTTAAAATTTATCCACGCGAAATCTCTCTGGAGGGCACATATAAGGTAAAAGTGTAATAATTGTCTTGGTTAATTTAATATTAAACCATTTGGTATTTTTCATGTCGTTAAAACGTGTATCTGTTGGCTTTGTAGTTTGTAACGTTTTACCCTTTTGATATATAACCTTACACATTAATTGTGCAGTAATTCGCTTGGTTTTTAAACGTTCTGGGACACAATTTAGCAGTCTGTTGTGCTGCAAAAGTCTATTTGAGGCTAAATTTACATTAACGTCGGAGGTTAACTTACTGGTCAAGTTGTGCTTGTGCATCATATATGACGTTGCATCATACTTTGTCTTTGGCCTTTCAGTTGTCACTCGGTGCAACGACATTGAATAATATAGAGGAGTTTTATTTCGAATAATATTTTTTTATAGTTTAATATCTTGTCCTTTTTGACGTGTCCAATCAGTGCTCAGGAAGTTGCATGGCGTGCGCGGGCAGGCTTGTTGATTTGGCGGTCTTTCTGGAACAGTCACAGGGAAGAAAAATAATATGCCGCTGTTAACTGCTTAAATTAAAAATTGTTCCACGCGAAATCTCGTAGGTGAGCACATGAAAACATATTTTGTGCAATAATTGTCGTAGATATTTGTATACTCTGTTGTGTTTTAAAGCGTTTAGTTTTTTTTAATATATATAATTTTTGTTACTGTTTATATGATGTTGTATCATATAAAACTATTTTAAAAAGCGTAGATTCACATTGCAAAGTTCAATTTTTATTTCCTTGGTCAGTTGTCCAATCGGAGCTTATTTTCTATCAGCCAGCTGCCTTGCTGATTTGGCAATCTTTCTGAAACAGTCACATGAAAGCAAAATAATATATCGCTGTTATCTGCTGAAATTTTAATATAAACCACACGAAATCTCATTGAGCACATAAAAAAACATTTTGTAAGTGTAATAATTGTATTACTTATTTGTTAACTAAGTCAATGCACTCTTTGGTTGTGTTCTTTATTTTGAAACATTTTGGGATGCAAAATAGCAGTCTGTGTTGCTGTAACAATGGAGGAGAAGATTTCTTGTCAAACAGATAGCCTGCATTTTTAAGGGACAGTGTAAGCTCAGAGTTCAGTTAAGAGTGAATCACCCTATAATATGCATTAAAATGTACACTTGCAGATTTTGCAGCTTAACAGTGCAAAGTCTGAGAGACTATGTTTTGCACAGCAGACTGCATCGCAATGAACCACATGCAATTTTAAAATGAGCAGCAGTTGATTGCAAACAGTCGTTTTCCAAATATGAAGTATTTAAGAGTCACTTTTATCATTGCCATAACACCTCTACATCTACTGTGCCTGCATATGGAGTAACTGATACAGCCTTGACATGCAATTTTGCACTTTGTGGTCATCAGTGTAGTGATGTGCCTGGTCTTGTTGCTCATTTAAAGAAACATATGAAGGAAGGTCGTGCAGTTAACTGTCCAGTGAAAGGGTGCAAAAGGGTTTTTCAGATCATGTCGTCTTTTACCTCCCATATGTCTAGGAAGCACAGGAACTGTTCATTTGACAGCATCGATCATTTGCATCGACATTCTGCACCAGAGATTACATCGGTTTCAACTGAACAATGTCCTACAGCTTCTGACATGGCTGCAAATACAGGTGAGTCAGAAATTGAATTAGGCACATGTCAAAATTTTGATGACTTGTATTTAAGAAATGTAAGCTTATTTTATCTGAAATTACAAGGACAGTTTCTTCTCCCATCTTCTACAATCCAGAATATTGTAGGTGAGATGCAAAATATTCACGAATTGGGACAAACATATACTTTTAGTAAACTTCATTCACTTTTGCAGGATGATTTGTCATTACCTGAGGAAACTATTTCTAAAATATTTGCTACTGTGAAAGAATCAGACTTGTTTTCTATGTGTCATAAGGGGCCTATGCGAACAGAGTACTCAAGGAGTCAGGCCTTTAAAAAAGTATTCAGCTATGTTGAACCAAAAAGAATACTTTTAGGTAGAGATGAGAATCGGAAAGAGCAATTTGCATACTATGTACCTGTGAAACAGACATTGAAGAGTTTGTTAAATTCAGATTTTGGGAAGAATTACATTTCAATGCACCTGTCTGAAAGAAATTCCACTGACATTCTTTGTGATTGCACAGATGGCCAAATACTCAAGTGCAGAGACCTCTCTCAAGGCAACCCAAGCCTTCAGCTACTGCTCTATCAGGATGCCTTTGAGGTGGTTAACCCTTTAGGCTCTGCACGTAAGAAGCACAAAATTCTGGCCGTTTACTTCTCTCTTGTTAATTTGCCAGCTCACCTTAGGTCAAACACAGAACATATGCAGCTGGTTATGCTGTGCAGAGAGAAGAACTTTAAAGACTTTGGCAGTGAAAGTGTTTTCTCACAGCTAATAGCAGACCTGAAAGATCTTGAGGAAAACGGGATTGCGTTGTCAGATCAGTCTGTTATAAAAGGCAGTCTTTACTCCATTGCTGGAGATAATTTAGGATCACACTCCATTGGTGGATTCTTGGAAAACTTTAGTCAGTCCAAGTATTTTTGCAGGTACTGTCTGGTTACGAAAGAGGAATTTCAGAGTGTTGACCCAAATTTTTGTGGTCCACTACGCACTGTTGAGAGATATGATTCTGCCGTTAAGCAGTTACAGACAGAAGGTGCTACAGAAGTTCAAGGTGTAAAGTTCAATTCAGTTTTTAATTCTTTGAATAACTTTAAAGTGTGCCAACCTGGCTTGCCACCTTGCCTTGGCCACGATCTTTTTGAAGGCGTGTTGTCTTATGATGTTGCCCTTTACCTCAAGTATTTTGTTAAGAAAAAGTGGTTTACTTACCCAATTCTTAACCGCCGAATTAGTCAGTTCAAATATAGTGGCTCTGATGCTTCCTCAAAACCTTGCGAGGTCAGTCCCCATGGACTTAAGCTGACAGGTCAGGCCATTCAAAATTGGAATTTTTTAAGGCTTCTACCAGTTATACTTGGTGACAGAGTGTTGGATCCTGCAGATGAAGTTTGGCAACTAACACTTCAGCTAAAGGACATTGTAGAACTGATTTGCGCTCAGAAAATTTCAGTGTCACAGGTTGCTTATTTGGATGTTCTAATCCAAGAATACTTGGAGTCCAGAAAAGCAGCCTTTCCAGAAGTGAATCTGAGACCCAAACATCATTATCTGCGGCACTATCCAGGTCTGATACTCAAATTTGGTCCATTGATCAGATTATGGACAATCAGATTTGAAAGTAAGCATAGTTACTTCAAAAGATGTACCAGACATTTAAAGAATTTCAAGAACTTGTGTCACACCCTTTCAGAGAGACATCAGTTGTATCAGGCCTATTTGACAGCTGGGTCTTGTCCCCCAGTATTGCAAATGAAAGGGAGTTCTCCATTTTGTTCTGAGCTTTACAGTGAAGCAGTCAAAAATGCCGTTAGTCAGTTCAGCTTCAGTGAAACACAAACAAAGGTTTCTGTAGAAATACAGTATAAAGGAACTGTATTCAAGAATGGCCAACTGGTTGTCATTAAAAATGATGACATAGTGGAATTTGGTGAACTTTTGCTCATGTTTATCACAGGAGAGCGAGTTGATTTACTGACAAAAGTTTTCATTGCAGACTTTCTTTCTGAGTATCATTTGTACTCGCTAAGAGACACCAGTGAAAGGGTGGAGTGTTTGAACTTTGAGGACTTGCCTGACTCTTACCCACTGACATCTTACATGATGCAAGGATGTAGAGTAGTTCCACTGAAACACAGTGTAGTGTCACATTAGCTCATTACAAGTTCAGCATTGTTGTAGCATTAGATTGTGTTTATAATCAATGTTAAAATGAAAGTCATACAAATCTAAATGTGATATTTGTGATTCACAATATTTCACTGTTTATTTGTGTAACTAAACAGCACACATATTAATGCATTTGTGATGTAGCAAATTCATTTTGTATTTCATTTTTAGTCATGGATGAATCACAGCAAAGGATTGTAACCAGTGCAGTTGCTGAGGTACTGAAGGATCTTTCATCTTCGGTGCTGCAATCAGTTGTGGAGACGCTGAACTCGCTTGGAGTAACAACACCTGCAGATTTTCATTATGTTCAAGAAACCGATCTCCTTCCAGTATTACGACCCATTCAGGCCAGAAGACTGGTATCTGTCTGGAGCCAGAATAGTAAGTACATTTCATCACATGACTTTATAATGTATGAGTTTTTAATCTAGTTTCATAAGTGTTCAATTAAGGGTACATATTGTCCTCTGTCTCTGTAGACCAAAGTACTGACAGCCCATCAAGTTCTGCAGAAAGCAGTGGCAATCATGTAACTTTGTGTTCCTCATCCTCATCACTTCTTGTCACGGCTTCCAAAGTTGCTTCAGACTGGGCAGACAATTTCAAAATTCCATGGCAGAAGCTTCCAGAAGAAATCTCTCAATGTTTAGAAAGAAAGAAGAGACTAAGTCCTCGGTTACGAAGAGAGATGGTCAGAATTGTGGTTTCTGAAATGTTGAAGATATGTGACTGTCCCAGTAAACAAAGTTCAACAGCCATTGCCAAGAAGATGGTGGCAAAATACCCAACATCGTTGCAGGATGTTATCGAAGGTGATATAGTTGGTACAGGGTATCATTCGCTGGTGAAACAGTTTCAGAATCGTGTAGAAAATGTAAAAAGATCCTATGTGCCAAAAGTCAAGAAACGCAGCAGAACCGAAGACTCTGACACAGATGAGATTCCTGCTGAAAAAAAGGCAGCCGTTCAAGACACTTACGGATGTGTGAGTTGGGAATTGAAATTTTTGCCGCTCAATGAGACTGAAGAGAGCCAGTTGGATAAACGACAACAAATGAAGATGATATCTAAAACATCAACTGTTGACCCAGAAGTAGTTGGCACCCTTTTAAAAGCAACATACTACACACAACGCCAAGACATAAACAAGGGTACAAGCATGCAACAGCTTTGTGAGAACTGGCCTTTTTTATTCCAAGAGTTTGGTATGTGTGCACACTTCAAGCAGCTAACTGGAATTGATCTGAAGGAGATGTTCCTCAACAGCTTGGATAAAAAGGGACAGCGGCTCCTAAACTTTCTTAAAACTGTTGGTGGAGACAGGAAGAAGCAAGTACTGCAAGCTGCTGCAAAGCTTGAAGTTATGAGGGGTCAAATTGAGGGCTGTTCTGAAGATTTCAAAGACATGGTGCTGCTCCTGCTTGCCTACTTCGATGATAAGGAGGAGATGATGTTTCATTATGTGGAAGAGTGTTGCTCTGTCGAAGATGTAGAGCTAGACAAGTTACCAGCAACACCCTGCATCATTGTCTGTGGTAAGTTTGAATGAATAACATTTTGTTTCAAATTATAACTTTAATAAAGAAGGTTATCGTTAAAGTTCATTTACAGTTGCAATGTCTGAATGACTTTTTAAAGGATTAGCTCAATAAAGTACATAAAATGAATGCCAACACACTGAGATTAAACCTTAAAAATAATTTTTATTTATTTTTGTCTTTAGGCTCTTCGTGCTACACATCAAAGCTGTTGATGTTGAGCATCGACCAACGGATTACAACTGCACACATTTCTACATTCATCTCAGCAATCTGCATAATGTTTGGCAGTTACTACTGCTTTAACATTCATTATCCTTTGGAGCTGGGTTCTACTCTGGAGTTCCTGCAAAGGTAGCCACCAAACTATGTCTTAGTATGAAATTGTTTAAAAGTTCACCCAAAAAATTAAACATTACCATTATTTGCTTACCACCTTGTTACTCTAAACGCTTTCCACAAACCCTGCATTTATAATTCATTATAAGCATAGTTTTAAAACAATACAATACAGGCATATTGCCTTACTAAAAAACTTATAAATAGTCAGTGAAGAATAATTATAACAACAGTTAAAATAGATTATGATACCTACTTGTTGTTATACCTTTGAGCAGTATGGTAATTATAATTTAAAATGCATGATAAACTCCATAGTTGTGTATTAAAAGCATCACAATTTGACATTGTCTATCTTACTACATTCTTTTGTTGCTCAAAGTACAAGAAACTTATATTAAAATATAACTATGTTCATCTTGTGTTATCATATTATACTCTTAAAAGTTAAAACACAAATAGCTATTAAAATGTATTTTAACTGTTGTTGCAATTACTTATCAAATTATACAACATAGGTTTTTAATAAGGCATTATGGCTGCAATGGAATGCATTAACTATGTCCTTACAATGCATTATAAGAGTCATAGGCTGTGTTACTTGTTAAAAGTCAGATTTTTGCAATGCTGTTTTGTTTGTGAGCAACAATGGCATTCATTTATTTCTCTTTTTAAGGTGCTTCTTTGGCATAAACCCAGAGAAGGGCACCAAAGTTGAATGGAGGAAAAACAAAGAACAGCTTCCAGTGAATCCCAGAGTTCTTACACTCATAGCAGACCTTGCGGACTATGAATGGAGAGCAGATTAAGGTTGGAAAAAACCTTTTTTGACAGTTGGATGCCTAAAGATTACATTGATACTGACAATGTTTTACTACCTTAACCTGGTAGGACTTTGGCCTTTTTCATTTTTGATGTTTACAGTATTTCAGTTCACTTCAAGTTGTGCAGATTTGTTTTTTCAGTACAATGCTAATAGTCACTGGCTTGATGCTCAAACTTTGTGTTGAATATAATTTAAGTGTTGATTCATTTTATGAATCTATTTTAAGGCTTGAATACGTTTCTGTACTTTTAGTTTATATGGTACTTCACCTGTAGTAATTTAAGCAGCCAACAAACTATTGCATGTGTGCCTATAATAAAAACAGAAAGTTCTTTATGCTGTAAAAAAGTTAAAATTGGAATGCTTTTTCATATTTGTATACTTTATCCGTATGCATTCGATTTTTATGTTTTGCATTAACATTCTCCAACAAATAATAAAATGCTCTGCTGTTAATTATTCAAAATGTTTGGTTGGCAAGTCTTGAACTGTTTAAGAGGGAGAAATATGGTTGGTTAAAATGTGTCTTTACAACTTTTTTGATATTTAAATAAAATTGTAGCCTTGCAAAAAGTGTCCTAATTGTTTGTTGTTATTCTGGAATTTAAGGTTTGAGAGACTTTTATACCAGTCCGGATGCAAATATGATACATTTTACAGTTCACTTTAAGTGTGTTGTAATTTGTCGTAAACATTTCTATTGATTTTTTTAAAGTGGATTTCTGGCAACCACAGCTGCCAGTTCTTTACCGTATATTATATTAATTTCACAGTCCACTTTTTTGTGTTCCGTAAACCAAATAACATTTCTACCGTATTTTTTACAGTAGATTTCTGTCACATAGCTACCAGTTTTACCGTTAATTTCACAGTCCACTTTTTGTGTTCCGTAAACCAAATAACATTTTCTCTGTATTTTTTATGGTGGATTTCTGGCTACCACAGCTGCCAGTTTTTCACCGTAAATTTTACGGAATTTTTTTTACAGTGTAGGGATCCGGGGGTACATAAGTCTGCATTAGCGAGTGAAGATAAGGGGGTGCCGAATCAGTGGTGGTCTTGTAGGCCAAGAGCAGAGCTTTGAATTTGATGCGAGCGACTATAGGGAGCCAATGTAACTTAATGAAGAGAGGAGTGACGTGTGCTCTCTTCGGTTCATTGAAGACCACTCTTGCCGCCGCATTCTGGATCATCTGTAGAGGTTTGGTTGTGCAAGATGGAAGTCCAGCCAGTAGCGCATTGCAATAGTCCAGTCTGGACAGGACAAGAGCCTGGACTAGGACTTGTGCAGCATGCTCGGACAGGAAAGGTCTAATTTTCCTAATGTTGTAGAGGATGAATCTACAGGCCTGGGTGGTGCTGGCAACCTGATCCGTGAAGTTTAGCTGCACAGCAAAATCGCCAGTGTTAAAAAAGGTCAAATTAACACTCACAGTGTTTATATAATCCACACTTTGAGAGTATGGATTATATATACACTGTGCGTGTTAATTTGACTTTTGACCTTTTTTAACACTGGCGATTTTACTGTGTTATCATCTATCACCACTCCCAGGTTTCTGGCCGTTCTGGAAGGTGTGATCGTTGATGAGCCCAGTTGAATGGAGAGGTTGTGATGATCTTTAACACAATTAGTTTGCCTTAAACTAACAATTATCAATCATTCGTAATTTCCTCAAATTTTTTTATGATTCTGTAATGGTTAATCCATCAGTATGTGTAAACTCTTTAGTCACAGTTTAGTATTTCTAATTCTAAATAAAATATAAATATCATGGTAACACTCTTAAAATGGATGTGTTAATTTTAACACATTGTTTTGTGTTATTTATTTAACACTTGTGTTACTTTTAACACAACTTGTGTTGATCTTTAACACAAGTTGTGTTGAAAGTAACACAAAACGTGTTTTCCCAAGAAATAACACAGATTATGTGTTATTTTTAACACAATGGTTTTTAGAGTATCCATGATTTTATTTAAATTTACTGTTTTAAAAGAAAGGCAGAAAATAGTAAAGCGCTTCAGTGTTTTTTATTCAGATGCCCAATTACAGTCAGAAACAACAGAGAAAAAGTACATCAAAAATGCAAGCAGTTATCAAGGCCAACGGAAGCCATACAAAATATTACGTTTTTTGGTTGTCTAAATAAAGATATTTATTTAAAAAATGTTTTAGTTTTAAAAACTTTTTTGACAGATTCCTAAAATATTAGAATTTTCCCTTCATTATGACAGGTGGTCTAATAAAATTGTTAAGCACTGTATATGAAAATACATGAACCAAAGTTTAATGGCGTCTTTTAACTACCATATTTGAATAGATAGAAATGAATGACCTGTCAAGCTTTTTATAATGGAACATTATTATTTACGGTGTCAATTCAGGAGTTTATTAGATGAATAAAATGTTCCTTGATCAATCAAAATAAAGGATGTATGTAAACAACATTTTAAAACAGACCGCTTAAAGTGACTGTCTATTGAAATCACATCATTCCAACTGTTACTATTGGTTCTACATTCTCAAGATAAACGTTTTCTCACGAAGCAGAAAAGACTTTGCAAGGAGACTGTTGATAGATCAGGTCCAACTATATAAGACAGAAAACACGCAACACAACAGCAAAGAGAATGTGTACATGTAAAGTCACAGCATCATAAAGCAAATCATTCAATTCTAAAGGTCAGAAATAAGGTTCAAAATTGCTATTGAAAATGAATTAAAAATACGATACGACCCCCTTTATTGTTACTAATGAAAGTGTCTGCCCAGGATTCTGATACAAGATCCAAAATGATCTGGGTGTTCTGTACGATTTCAAGCCAGCGGAACCAGCGGTCCACTGTTGCGAGGCCTCCTGTGCTGGCTGCAAATCAAAGCACATCTTACTTTGTGAATAAATGATGAACTCTACCAGCTGTCCTAATGTAGAGGAACGTCTAAACAAACGCTCACACTCGCTATACGTGTTTACATACAGACGTGAAGAGTACCAGAATTTAAAGTGAAATTAAGCAGCCATGCCGAATGGCGGGGGGGAAATGAAGTATGCTGGCGGGTGGATGTGTTTCAGTGCTTTCATACACAGCTGTTGTCCTGCCCTCCGTGTTCTTGTCTGTTGAGTAATTACTTTGATTATAGAGAGATGGAGATGATGAGATCCAATTCTCCTGTGCTCAGAGGCGCATAGACAAATACGGCCCATAGAGACACAGCAAACCCAGACTGGCAGAAAAAACACACCTTGATAACTCACGTCTTACTTTTTAAATATGCAGCGGCGCAAAATAACCTTAATGAGTGTTTTTGGCTTGTTTTCAAGTGAATCAATTTAAACATCCTTAAATTTACTTGAGCAACAAGTCTGAATTCAAATTGACTGACTAAATCAAACTAAATTGATTGAAATATTGGGTAAATTGAAACAAAAACACGGTTCGTGCTCAGACGAGACAAACCAATTTGCAAAACAAAATAAACATTTATATTCACTGAATACAAGTCTTAGTATATTATGTAGTTTCATGTGTCTTTTTACAATGATGTTATCCTCTTTTTGCATTTCACATTCTTTGCAAAACAGGAGTTGCTAATAGGTTTTGAGTGTATAGATCAGATGTTGAGACATGCCAGTGATGCGTGAGAGCGAGAAACGGTTGCGATTGTGAAAAAAGCATTGTCGGATGTGTCGAAAAGATTTCTGAGTCTCTTTAAAGATCAGGAACAGGGTGTGGTTCATGAAAGAGCTAAGAACAGACCCACAAATACACTGGAGAGACGCTCAGTCAGAACGGCATTCTCAGTCTTGGAAAACGGACACCGCTGTCACTCACCGATTCTGGCCGAAACAAACAGCAGGTGTCCGACCTCTCCCCCCTAATCCCACATATTTCCTGTAACTTTTATAAACCCCTCACCCCAGTCACAGTCTTGTGTAACATATTGTATCGTGAGGATCATATTGCTATGACGGTATCCAGGTTAATATCTAAACAAACTCGGCGAGTGTGTTGAGAGGTCCCTAAGAGCTCATTTTACTCTGGCTTTTCGCCAAGGTGATGACGTGCGTGTGTGCGGGCATGTGTTTTATGAAGAAGAAGAATTTCTTCAATACAATAAAAATAATAAAAATTGACTTTTAAACCTGTAAACCTTTACTTTACATTCGACTGTGATCAACTTTGTTTCTAATCCTATAGTTCAAAGTTTTAATTCACTTTTAAGTTACTTGTAAGTTATTTGAAAGAACTATAAACTTACTAATGCCATTATAAAAATATTTTTTTACCATAGTCCCAGCAAATTTTTACGAAACCTACACATTCCAAAAATCTATGATGTATTCCGTTGGCATTATTCTGTAAAGTTTATGTGTAGCAACGAGGAATGAAAAAGTCTGATCACACACACAGAACTTTTTCAACCTGATCTCACACGAATTTGTATCTATTTTACGAGGTCGCTTATTTGTATGAATTCGTATGTGTGAATCGTACAAATACGTACGATTACTAGAAAAAAGCAATACTGAAGCCCCACCCCTAACTCCACCCCTAACCCTAACTTCACTGGCGCGAAATGAGATCTTACGAATTCATACAAATTAGCCAAAATAAGTAAAATAGTTACGTTTTTACCTTGAGATTAAATTGGATTTTTCTTATTTTATGAGGTGTCTAATTCGTACGAATTCATACAAAGTATTACTATAATTACTATAAAAACAACAACAATAGCTATAATAATAGTTAATAACTCCGCCCCTAAACTTATCTGTCACTTGTACAAATGACATCATACAAATTAGTCACCTCATAAAATATTTATGAATTGCCATGAGATTATTTTGAAGAAGCTCAATTCTGAAAATAATAATAAAAATGCAGCCAAGGGAAAAGAAAGAGGAAAAAAGACTGAATAAATATAAAAGCCTTAGCATAATCCCTGACCTCACATATTTGGTCACACATTGATCTGTCCTTCAGAGTTACATAAAATCAGGGCAGTGTGGCATTCAGCACTTTGACCAGCAAGCAGTTTCCAGTCACACCTTGAAAAGCTAATTTAATGTTGTCCTTTATATATTTGGGTGTCAAGATTGGCAGTTGACATTGTTCATGTTCATTTCACAGACTGGTTAGCTGCTCTAACTGGCCATGAAACCACCGAGGAACTTAAAAATATATATCTCCATCCCCTCATGTTATACTTCAGTCAGCTTTGGAAGGCTGAACGTGTTTCCGAGAAACTTGCTGTGATGTGCACCATAATCTGTACATTTGAAGATGCAACAACCAAAAGCATGTATGGTTTGAGTTCGGCTGGCCATGTCTGTGGACTGTGGGGATCAAGAGTAGTCTTTCTACCCCATTTCTAAACCCACACAAGGTTATTTTGTTGCTTGCAAGATGAGAAATGTAACCTTTATAGCATCTCATTGATCCTCTGTGTCACATGTCCATTAAAGTAAACTTTTAAAACGTCTTCAGCGAATGCAGGATCAATAAATCAGGCCCTCATATAGATACAAGTCAACACAATACAGTATGTTTAGGACATTTACATCACTTTGGTAAAAAGGCCTTTCTGCAAGAAAATCTATGTAAATGTTCCCCCAGTCAGAATTATAAAATAGAGTGCTCCAAGAATGAAAAATGAAGAAAACGTGTAACACTTTATGCACTTAACCAGCTATAATACACGCGTGTGCACACGCACAACATACACTGCTCGCGGAAAAATCGACACAGGGACAGAATATGTGAGGCATCAATAAAAGATTACATCTCCAGATAAGACGGTGGCTTTTCTCCTCTAATGGCACTCTGTGTTCCTATTCCGCTAGGTTATTACTGGAGTAAAAGCTGGAGGTCTCAGACACGGTTTTGGAGATGCTACGAGAGGATGAACCATTGGAGGTGAGATCTCTGGAAGGGCTGTGACCTGCCTGTCTCCCCGTGGCCCCTTTGATGCTCCCGAAGGTAACCTTCTGGCCGTCTTCACACTGCTGCATCACACAGGACACAGTGGTCTCCATTCGACTGGCCCGGTATAGACTCGTCTGGGTTTGAAGGTACCGGGTGGACTTGAGCTCCAGGCCCTCATAGGATCCCTCAGGGACGCACGGGAAACAGCGGAACGCTTGCCTGAACCCGGCGCGAAACCTGAGCGAGAAGAGAAAAATAGACATGACTGGGAACTAGGGGTGTATACTTTGTGTTCATTCTGAACTATAGTACGATACTTAGTACTATGACATTTCGCGATGCAAAAATGTCACGATGCGCATCGAAGAGAGATGGGGATATTTTACGATATGATGTTTAATTGTATTCGTTGAGCGGTCAAGACGCTACCTACTCTGCGCCAGCGCGTCACGTGTGCTTATCTCACATATGCGGTAGAGAGAGAAGCACAAGACACAATCTGTGTCTCCACGTGATTTACAAAGCGTCTTATTTTCCTTCACAATCGCCGGTAAAACACCGCAAACTTGAAGCGTGACTGCTGGCGAGTCACCCCGAAACTCATTACAAAGGCAGCACCAACGTTTTTATATGCCAATGTTAATTTATCCGCTAACGTGAGCTGCTGCGTAGCGTGATATATGCAACATAAAGCCAAAAGAAACCAGCGCTGTTCCGATCAGACAAGTGATGAAGTGAGTCGTACTGTATATTAAAAGATCGAATGACATGCTAAAAAACGAACCAAGTATGTGATTTGCATGATTGAAGAAATGTAATGCAGTTTATGTAATACGTCTTTTTGAAAGATTTTTCTCATTCATTACTGTCTCAAGCAAAGACAGTGCAGCTTCAAAGAGACACGAGCCAATAGCGCTTGAGCGTGAGCTCTGTCAGAGCGTTTCATTGGTTGAATGTACTGAATGAACACGCCCTTCACTGAACGAACGAGTCATTTGAGTCGAAATGAGACTGAATGAACTGCTACATGTCGTTCATGGTCTAATATTCTCTGTGTTACAAAAATGCATATCCAGTAGTTACTCAACTTTTCTGAAAAATAAAGGTAATGACCTGGTTTAATTTAATTCTAAGGTAAAGTAAATTATGTCGAAACAGTTAAATATGTGTATGGAACATTTAATTACACCAATTAAATGAGTTAATCCAGATAGATTTTAGTAGACTAAATATAATGTAGATTTCGTCGACTAAAACTAAAATGATGGGGATGACTAAAACTAAATTGCATTTTAGTCAAAAGACTATGACTAAACCTAAATTAAAATTTGCTGTCAAAATTGACACTCAGTGCCAAACCTGCAGTACAGAAGGTTCAGTTAAGCCTTAAAATGTTAAAATTCTTTATTAAGTTGTATGTGCAACAAAAAAAGTTACTGAAATTGTTAATATTTTGAAAATAAATGTTATTTGAATTTCAGTTTCATTTTATAATTTTGTTCAAAATATCGAGATGTGTATCGTATCGTGAACCCAGCATCGAGATAAGTACCGAATCGTGAGCTGAGTGTATCGTTACACCCCTACTGGGAACATTGACGTATGTCGGAACTGAGGCGACGCTGATGGGTCGGAAGGTGAAAATAATTTTAGAGTTTTGCTTGCCTTCAAAGGTTTTTGTGATGTGTGGCTTTAGTACCTCAGTGACACATTAGAGAACATTACATCACAGCGCTGGACCGTGCTTGGGATCATTTTGAACAATAATGATATTATAGCAAATGTTGCAGCAACTCCGGAGAGAGCTAGATGTCCATGTGTGAGCGTCAATTACCATGTTTTCAGCTTGAAATTACCTGTCATTGAGGCAGCAGTAGATAATGGGGTTGTACATAGTGGAGCTCATTGCCAGCCACATGATGGTCAGATAGACCTGCTGAGTGAAGGTATGTTCAGACAGGTCCGGGCGGAACTGATAAATCAGAAAAAACACGTGGTAGGGGAGCCAGCAAACCGCGAAGGTGCACACCACAACAATCATCATCTTCACCACCTGAGGGTTGAACAAAGGAAATAGATTTTCAAATTCTGATGTCTGTAAATACACATATTTCTGTCTGATTTCCTAGAGTTTGCATGCTTCCCACATTCTACAAAACTGGCAGAAAGCTGACAGACATAATATCTCCCAACAATTTGCTCGACAGCTTTCAGGTGGTCCACCGGCCCCAAGCCACTCACAGCATCCAGCACGCCAAATATGACTACATTCAAACCACAATGAACTGTAATAAATAGAGACAGGCGCATAGAGTCAACTTTCCCAAACACCAGACTTAAAAAAGTGTTAACATAGTTAACATAAATAATATGTCTTCAAGCTGCTGTGTATATATTTTAAATGTTAAAATGCTTTCTCCTATCCTAGCTTAAAGGGAAAGTTCACCCAAAAATGAAAACTCTGTCATGAATTACTCACTCTCGAGTTGTTCCAAACTTGTATAAATTTCTTTGTTTGGTTGAACACAGAGAAAGATTTTTGGACAAATCCTTGTCACCAAACAGTGCTTGGACACCATTGACAACCATAATAGGAAAAATGACAATGGTAGTGTCATGGTTCTGCCTCACCTAGTCTTGGATTTCCTGGTCCTGAGGCAGAGTCATGACAAAGTCTTTGGTTATGTGTGGAGAGAAACATATTATTGTCCTTTTGACAATAATATGCGTTCTCTCCAGTGTCTTGTCATTGGCCCCGCCCCTCTCGTTTCATGTATTGCTTCCCTCTCGTGTCTAATGTTCCTCACCTGCCCTGTGTATCCCTCGTTTGTCTTGCCTATAAATGCCCTCATGTTTCTTTGTCATGTGCTTGTGGATTGTACCGTGTATGTATGTGTACCTTGTTCATGTTCATATGTTGTTGCCCGTAAGCCTGTTTCTTACCCTGTCCCTGAACTGTGAGTTTTGTGGTTTTTGCTTTAGTTACACTGCTGTGTGTTTAGACGTTTGGTCGTGTCCTTTAGTTTAGTTTTTACTGTTCTTGCTTTCGTTTTGCCCCCTCGTGGGAAGTCTTTTGTTGTGTATTAATCTCTTAGTTCTGTTTTCCCTATCGAGGGTGTTTTATTTTGTGTTTTTTGTTATTAAAGTCTTGTTCATTAACCCCTTCACTGCCTGCCTGCATTTGGGTTCTTCACGTATTCCGTGACAGAATCCATGAGCCAGAAACGAACCCAGCAGGCTACCATGGATGCTGGGCGGTCCCACCAAGCCCGCCTCCTCTGCGGCGTTCGCCAGGAGAACATGGACCTTGAGGACTACTTGGACAGATTCCTAGGCGCCGCAGAGGAGGGTGTCTTCGGGGAGGCGGAACTGGCGGTGCTCTTTAACGCCATGTCTCAGGAGCCCCCTTTCGCGAGTGGAGATGAGGGTGATGAGACCGCTGGACTTTAACGCTGTGTGGCAGTACGCCACGTACCTTTCGGGGTCCAGGGTCTCAGCCCAATCCAGCTACTCATCTCCGCTGGCCTCGCTCCCAGAGGGTCGGGCCTTGCAGATCGGGGTTCTGGGCACCGCCACACCTTCCGCCTCAGCCCCTGCAGTCTCGTCTCCACCAGTCAGCCTGGGTGGCAAGCGGGGGAGACTAGAGTCTTGGGGGACCTCCTCCGAGGAGTCCCAGCCAGAACCAGCCGTGCCGTTTGCCTCTTTTCTTCAGCCGACCTCCAGGCGGGTGGTTCGGCTGAAGAAAAAGAGGCAGCGGCGGGCAGCGCGGACTCCACCCCAGCCAGGTGCAGCCGGCATCCCAGCCGGCGCAGCCGGCGTCCAGTCCGGTGCAGCCGGCGTCCCAGCCGGTGCAGCCGGCGTCCAGTCCGGTGCAGCCGGCATCCAGTCCGGTGTCCAGTGTCGTGTCCAGTGTCATGCCCAGTCCGGTGCGGCCAGTGTCTAGTCCGGCGTCCCAGCCGGCGACCCAGCCGGTGTCAAGCCCTGTCCAGCCGGCCTGTCCAGCCGGCCTTCCAGCCGGCCTTCCAGTCGGTACAGCAGCCGGCCTTCCAGCCGGCCTTCCAGTCGGTACAGCAGCCGGCCTTCCAGCCGACGTCAAGCCTTGTCCAGCCGTCCTTCCAGCCAGCCTTCCAGCCGGCCTTCCAGCCGGGTCCCAGCCTTGTCCCCCCCTGGACTTCCCCTAAGTCCCTCAGGACTTCCCCTAAGTCCCCCAGGACTCCGCACCCTCGAGCGCAGCCGGGGACTAAGACTATTCTCCCTTCTCCCTACCCCCATGGACTGCCCCCTATGAGCCCTTGTTTGGCCCCACCCCCCCTCCCATGTTTGTTATTTTTATTGTCCCACCCAAGCCCTGTTGTTATCTTGTCATGTCTGCCCCTGATTTTGTTTTCTCTGTATTGCCTTGTCTTGTCTGTCACCCAGTCCGCCTTGTCTCGTCTGTCTACCCCTTGGTGAGCACCTGGAGGTGCTCATTAAAGGGGGGGGGGGCTTCTGTCATGGTTCTGCCTCACCTAGTCTTGGATTTCCTGGTCCTGAGGCAGAGCCATGACAAAGTCTTTGGTTATGTGTGGAGAGAAACATATTATTGTCCTTTTGACAATAATATGCGTTCTCTCCAGTGTCTCGTCATTGGCCCCGCCCCTCTCGTTTCATGTATTGCTTCCCTCTCGTGTCTAATGTTCCTCACCTGCCCTGTGTATCCCTCGTTTGTCTTGCCTATAAATGCCCTCATGTTTCTTTGTCATGTGCTTGTGGATTGTACCGTGTATGTATGTGTACCTTGTTCATGTTCATATGTTGTTGCCCGTAAGCCTGTTTCTTACCCTGTCCCTGAACTGTGAGTTTTGTGGTTTTTGCTTTAGTTACACTGCTGTGTGTTTAGACGTTTGGTCGTGTCCTTTAGTTTAGTTTTTACTGTTCTTGCTGTCGTTTTTCCCCCTCATGGGAAGTCTTTTGTTGTGTATTAATCTCTTAGTTCTGTTTTCCCCATCGAGGGTGTATTGTTTTGTGTTTTTTGTTATTAAAGTCTTGTTCATTAACCCCTTCACTGCCTGCCTGCATTTGGGTTCTTCCCACGTATTCCGTGACAGGTAGTCAAAAGTGCCCCAGAACTGTTTGCTTTCCTACATTCTTCAAAATATCTTCTCTTGTGTTCAACAGAACAAAAAAAGTAATATAGTAATAAAGTAATTTTTCCTACTATGGTAGTCAATGGTGTTCTAGAACTGTTTGGTCACAAGCATTCTTCCAAAAATCTTTCTGTTTTCAACATAACAAAGAAATTTATACAGATTTGGAACAACTCAATGATGAGTAAATGATGACAGAATCTTTATTTTTGGGTAAACTGTTCCTTTAATGCAGAGACAACTAATAGAAATGATAAAATGATTGAACAGTATAAAAACTGGCTCACAGTATTACTTTGTTAGTTTGAACGTGACCAGTGGCATGAGTTAAAATAAAATATCGGTATGATAAAATATCGGTAACACTTTACAATAAGGTTGTATTTGTTAACATTAGTTAATGCAAACACAAAATAAAATATTTTAAAGAATGTTGGTAACCGAACAACGGCGGTACCTAATCACTTATAACTAACTGTTAACACATGCAATCTTATTGTAAAGTGTTACTAAATATCATATGAATGGAAGCTGGTATTGTGGTGGGTATAATGTCATCGCAGTAATCAGTAAAACTGCAGTTGTTGGTCATACTGATTATTATGCAGACCACATCCGACACACAATAAACACGCAGGCGTGAAATGACTGCTGTCATTCTCAGACAGGCACAAACATTTCAACACTAAATAGTCCACTGTTGCATTGGTGGTTTTAATGGACACCAATTGCCGTGGTAGGCGGAGCTTAAAGGCAGTAAAAAGGATTTTTCTACTTAGAAATATCTACTTAGCTGAACAATGGAACACAGGAGAGAGGATGGTAAAACTATTTGGAAACAATATTTCTGAAAACCCGTTTGATGCCGCAGGATGACACACCGCACAGCTTTAAATAAAATGCTTTTATAATACCATAATTAATTATGACTCATTTTGAAACTCGGATATACAGCAATCCATTTCTGAGGAAAAATGAGAATGGCTTTCAGTATTTTGTCTACTGTTGCATGACTGCCAACTAAAGCCTTTTCCAGCCAGACATCAAAGGACACTTCAATGGTCACCCTGTGCATCCCTGCAGTCAATCGCTTGGTCTTCAAAGACTACAAGGCCTACTAATCTTTATCCTTACATATACTAACATTTTAAATAATTGCATTATTTAATTAATTTAATAAATGAAGAGTTTGGTTCCAAAATCCGATAAACGCCATAAAAAAAAGAGTTTCCGCCAAAATCAGTATTGTATCAAGTCGGTATTGAAAAGTCACTTTTTAATTTTACGCAAAATGCGATATCCGCCGTGTTATTCAGTCATGTTTTCTCCCTTTTTTTCCAAACCGCAATATACGACAGTCTCACTTCTCTGGAGAATGCGATATATCCGCTCAACCAATCACAGCACACCATTCCACGCATTGTAAACAGTAATGGCGGCGCTCTGAATACGGTCGACTCCTAGTTTCCCTGATCTACTTTGTACTTTGTGTTCAACAAACAAACACAAAAATGAATAATTTTGACGCCATTGATGAACCTGTGCTGGTTTCTGCAGTGGGGAAGAAACGTAAGCCATCGAAATCAAATCATTTACGTGAGGAAATTAAGATGAGGCACTAATTTATAGCATTAAAAAGATGACCCGTTGAATTCATTTTAGGAGCGATGACTGATTGAATGTATTTTTAGTCCAGTGCCTGTATGTAAGATTAGTATTGTATTGAGTTCAGAGGCTGTCATATGAATCAACTCACTTTGTTGTGTATTTTCAACAGTTTCGATATGAAAAATAACTTTTATATTGATTAAATGGATTTATTGCATTTTGAAAAATACTTGTTATGGATTCATTGCATTTTGGGGGAAAATGATCAGTTTTTATAATAAATCTTTTAAAATCAAAATCTGGATTTGAATTTTTTATGTTACTAGAACCTAAAGATGCTATGTGAAACTTTGAAACAGAAAATAGTGGTTTTCATCTTGCCACATTCTTTGTAAAGAAAACACATTTTTACTCAAATTAATCAAAATGGATTTATAGCGTTTTGGAACCAAACTCTTCAAATATATATAACACATACTATGTAACTCACATATGTACATTCATCATAATGACAAAAGAGCATATCTTCGCTGCCAAAACCATATTTTTTCTGTTTGTGTGTGTTGCCACAATCGCCTTCAGCTCGCCCACCAAGAGCTTAAAACATCAATGCATGATTTTCTAAAACTGCTCTGAAACAATATGTACTGTGAAACACTGCACAAATAAAAATGACTTAACTTTTGACTATTTTGACCACGAGTGCACACCTACAACAATGACTTTGAAAGTTCTGTTCTGTCAGAATTGAAAGTTCTGTCATCTTGTTCCAAACCTGTATAAATGTATTTGTTCTGCTGAACACACAGGAAGATATCTGGAAGATTGTCAAATTTCACCCCTCCCCCTTTGACTCCCATAGTATTTGTTTTCCCTACTATGGCAGTAAATGGTGGGTTAGATCTGACATTCTTCCAAATTTCTTCCTGTGTTTTCAGCAAAACAAAGTGAAGTATCCCTTTAAGAAGAACATGGAAAGAAAACGGTAAATCTTCATGTAAATGTGGTGAACAGGGCAGGCAGACACACACACACGCAGAATACAGATGAATGAAGCAGAAGGACCTTCTCACTGCTGCTGAGTTTCATAGTGATTATTTCATGCAGTCATGTCTGACCTTCCTCTCCTGCTGCTCTGTGTGTGTGTGAACTCTGTCTGCTCTCTTAAATCAAGGTTCAGCATCTGACCTCCGCCGTGTGTGTGTATGCAAGTGTCGTGTTCATTAAGGACGATGAAAACAGGAGGTGTGAGAGGACGGTACGATGAAGACCTTGCGTTTGGCAGCCAGCTGCTCCTGATAACGGTCCGATGAATCACCAGGAATCTCACTGGCCCACAGAGTCAAACCCACCACCAGGTAAGCACAGCCCATCACCAAGAGAGGAAGGAAGTAAATCAGGACTGCTACACACACGTAGTACCTTTATGAGAGAGATGGGATGGATTGATGGGAAGAAGGGAAAAGAAAATAGGAAGGTTAAATATTTGTAGATATTTAGATATGAACTGTAAACTTTTTACAGATGTATAATATTGTATTGGTTTTAATTCACTAGGAAGTTTTTGCACATTATTTCTTGTTCCAAAATGAAAGTCTTATTTACTATTCGCCAACAATCCAGTTAAACCAATCGCAGATTTAGCCTTGCATCGTATTTAAGCGATTGTCTCTTTTCGGTGCAAGCACGCCTCCTTTCTGTGTAAATCAGGCTTGCTAAATAATGCACCGCATGCACAGATGTTAGTGATATTTGCCAGTTTGCTACAGTCTCAGTATGCCAGACTTTTGCGTTCTGCACAACTTAGCTCTGAGAAACACTCGTTTTTGGCCTAGTCTGCCTTGTTACTGCTTTACATAATTCCTTTAGTGAATTGTGTGCTAGAGCAGCGCAGATAATAAAAATGCTATCAGCTGGCAAGATTCATTCTTAGTAAATTCCTCCTTCATTGTTCAGGGAATCGTGTTCAATTGCATAGCCGTTTTTGTGCTATTCTTTGAACATTTACCAAATCTGTCCCACTTGAGTCATGTTGCCCGTCATAAAATCAAAAATTTTATTTCATTTATTCTTTATGCATTGTTTCTGACAAAGAACCGAGATCATGCATCAAAATTACGACCTCACATACGGGATATTCCATGCAAATGTCAACCAAAATTTAAGAGTTTGGTTCCTAGTAAACTAATGGTACTGTTTAGCTTGTTGACAAAATGTTTATATGCTCTCCTAAGTCACTTTGGATAAAAGCGTCTGCCAAATGAATAAATGTAAATGTAAAATGAGATAACTCCGTTTTAATTTTTTTACGTTTTTTATTGTTATCATGTTTTTATTGTGTTAGTTAGCTGTATTTTTTTGAGTTATTATGGTTGAAATCAAAACAAACTAACTGCAGTTTAATTGATATTCATTGGAATGCACAATAAAAAGCATGATTTTTGATCTCATTTCAAACTCTTCATTTGTTTTTAAAGCATAGTTTTCCATAGTCAGTTAAAGGAACACAGTGCATAACAATTCTTTCTTCATTTACTCACCCTTTGAGTTGTTCTAAGTCTGTATAAACAGTTCTTGGCCACAATTGTCTACCATAGTAGGAAAAATTGCCTTATAAATGTCTTTGTTCTGTTGAACACAAAAGAAGATATTTGGAAGAATATAGAAAAGCAAACAGTTCTGCAGCACTTTTGACTACAATTGTCATTTTCCTACTATGGTGGTCGATGGTGGCCAAGAACTGTTTGGTAACAAGAATTCTTCCAAATATCCTTCTCTGTGTTAATCAGAACAAAAAAATAGAAAACCTTTTAAAACTCTTTTAAAATAGAAAACTCACATTTAGATTGATGTTTTCTTGATGTCTGGACACTATCAACAGAGGTTTAGTAAAATAGAAAATATTGGTAATAAATACACATTCTGACATGTCAATGTAATTTTCAGTCAATTCGCATTGACTGAAAATGTCACATCTATAATGCCTGAATTGCGCCTATCAAGGATATATATGTCTGTCAACATTTAACTTTGATTCATTCTTACAGACCGCATAATATTACTGGACACTGTTCTTTATCATTTACAGTCTATGCACCTTACAGAGTAACACCAGAGTAAACAATCGGATGTTGAACACATACAATAAATCAGAATTCGTGAAACAAGACTGGAACTGACAAAAAATGATCTTAAAACCACAATTGCAAACACAGTATGTTTGCTATATAGTGTTGCTCTAAATCCACCTGCTGAAATGAACAAGCTGCTGAATCCTTGTGGACTCTAAAGTGAGTAAACACTACATGAAATGCCCTAGTGGGTAGACTGAGAGATACTTATATCAGGATCGGTAACTGCCAATGTGAAGATAACACAGAGGTCTCTGTAATAATGTTGCTTCCGATGATTTCCTCCATGGGGGAATCGAACAATGAGGCCGTGAATAATTACACTTCCATTGTTTCATATTCCGTGGTGACAGAGGTGGTAATGCTGTCATCGGGAGACTGGCATTCTTTTCCTAAATCTAGTCAGCTGCCTCACTAGGGCCGTATTTTAAGACATTATAGACAGTTTCGTGAAGTCTGTTCCAAAAACAGAAAGCAGAATAATTATGACTTGTTTTGCCCAAATTGGAATGCAGCACTTTCCTTTGTGACCAATTCCATAATGCATTTCGCAATGCTTAATGGGAAAATAAATCCAAGATGGCAACGCGAGAGAAATGGTGATTATACTGTTTATATACACACATTCAATCTAATTTAAAACTGACAAGGTTTATGCACATTATATATTTATATGCATTAGGGTTTTCTGAATCAGTCATTTATAAAGTTTCATATGAGTTGGAAAGGAGCTGCTTATACTGTATAGTCTGTAGGGAGCACACTAAGTATTGAAAATGGCCACTTGGCCCTTTCCTCTCTTCCCATTTTCTCCACAGTGGAACCCATTTCTTATGTTCTTGAAGACTGATGGGGGGGGGGGGGGGGGGGGGGAGTTGATTGAACCAGGTACTCACACTGACCGCCTTACAGCACACACCCTACTCACCATTTCCCCAGCAATTAACTGCAATCAGGAAAACAGCCAAGAGAGCAAAGTCAAAAACAGACTGTGCGAGAAAGAATAGGAGTAAATGACCGGGTGAGACAGAGAAAGTGATAGACAGAGAGAGTGAGATACGCATCTGTTCAAACACGGTTCATTAGGGGTGGATGAAACATGCAGTGTTCTGCTTCATGGATCACACAGCAAAATGGGTTTAATATGACTGAATCAACCCCACTTGATTAGGTAATAACAAGAAAAGTAATTATGCACTCGTAGAAGTTGTTTAGGAAAAATAAATCCATAAGGCAACAGCACATGCAGAGGTCACATTTCGGGTATGGGTCACCATACCTGACAAATAGGTCACTTTCACTTCACATATTCACTTTATGTTTAACCCATGCTTTACATTGTAGGTTAAACATACAACAGTAATGTTTAAAAAAAAAGTATATTTTATTCAATATACTGTATATTAAGTATACATATATTTTTTGTATACTTGTGTCACGATTGGCAGCCAGAACCCAGACAGCATTGAAGGGGTTAACAGAAATATTTATTAAGATGTAAAATAAAAACACACGATGGGGGAACAAACACAATAACAAAAGACTTCTCAAAAAGGCAAACAAAAACTTCCCTCTAGGGGGCAAAACAAGAACTAAAGCAAAAACAAACAAAACTCACAACAAGGGACAACGCAGGGCAGGAACAAGATATTCTAGACAGGGACTAACATGAACAGGGTACGAAGAACGAACCAACAAGGGACAAAGAGAAACTGGGGCTACAAATAGGGAACACTAAGGAGGGAAGTTAACAAGGGGCAGGTGAGGAGAATCAAACACCAACGGGAAGATTACACGGGGCAGGTGAGGGGAATGAAACACTAATGGGACAATGACGGGAAACAAGGGGGCGGGGCCAAAGCGCGAGACAAGAAGACACGTGGCGCAATGTCATAACAAACAGCCACGTGTCTCCACACAAGACATGGTACTGTCATGACCCTGTCCACAAAAACTACAAATTTCAAGACAAGGAGGACAGGACCATGACAACTTGTAAATGTAATATTTCAAACACTACTAAATTGGCCCACTTTTAGTTCATAATAGTGTACTTCTATTTATAGTAACAGTAGTAAACTATACAAATACCTGTAGCATATTTTCATCTTTATGAAAGTACACTTTGAAGTATACTCTCAGTGCAGTACCAGTTTAGTATTTATACTGCAAGTATACTTGTAGTTTACTTTAAAGGAATAGTTCACCCCAAAAATAAATTTCAGTCATCATTTACTCACCCTCGAATTGTTCCAAATCTGTAAATTGCTTTGTTCTGATGAACACAGAGAAAGATATTTGGAAGAATGCTTGTAACCAAACAGTTCTTGGCCACCATACTTAGACACTATCAGTGTAAATCACATACACTTGAGTGTAATTTTTAATATATTTTTCTGAGAAGAACTAAAAGTATTTCTGAGAAGTGCATAGAAAGTAGACTAAAATTATACTTTCTGATTTTTTTAAACACGTATGGCGCACATTTTGTAAGGGTATCTAAATTAATTGGTGTTATTTAAGTCAAAAGTCGTATTTAATATGACTGAATTATCCTGAATACATTTGATTACACCAAGAAAATTAATATTAAGGGTCAAGTCGGGCAGAAACCGTATTCACTTTTTAAGTATGGTAATGCAAAACTCCATTGAAGAGAGAAAGTGCTTTTTCTTCTGTAGATATGGAAACTTCATCAGCATTAATTGAGCACTTCCCCGATGAAATATTATCTTGGATAAATGGCGTAGCGCTGTCGCAAGTTATTGAGTAAATTAGAATGCCATATGTCAGAACAAAAGATCAATTCACGTCACAGGTTATGACTAGATGCAGCAGCACACCAGCTACACTACACTGACTCCTTTCAGCACCACAGCCAAATCTGTCTACTTATGACAAAGTGCCTGACAAAAACCTGTGCTGAGGAAAAAAGCTGGCAGTTACAAGCTCTGACTCAATATCACACTTCCCGGTCGCTTTCCACCCTTCAGCTTTCGTAGTCCAAACACGTCGCTTGATTTTTTTTATCGCTAGCAAACAGTGAGAGGCAGTGGTGTAGTGGTGCCTGGAGAAGTGGGTATACTGTTCATTTATGCCCCCATTTTTAAAGCGGCCCAGCAAAGGATGATCGCCTCGGTGTTAGCCAGGTTTCCACCATGGTTTTATGCACATTTTGAAGTTTCGTATCAGAAATGAGTGATGGCCACAGAAGAGGTGCAGATTCTGCAATCAATCCTGGCCTACCAGCTATATGAAGAGACAACCAGGGCAGTACGCAGGATTTTAGCAATACCAATGTCCAAAAAAAATTTGACTTCCTCGATCTATATATGTGCATTTTAAGACTTTTAAAGTGCAAATTAGACAATAACAATAGCTAACGTACAACCATGTCTGTCTTTTCATTATTATCAGCATCAGTAAAAAAGAAATATTATACAATCTATGTTTCATGAAAGAGCATTTGAGTTTGAAATGACATTACAGAATGTCCAGTTTTGAGTGAACTATCCCTTAAACGTTTTGAGTAATAACATAGACATCAAATTACAAAAGTTGCAGATACTTGGGTTTATTTAAAACAGGTAACATTTATAGAACATAGAAACAGAATTAAAGAACAGTAATTCATTTAGAAGTTATGCATTTGAAATATTTGCAAACATTAGCCTATAGCTGTTTTTTTATACCCGTGCATACCCTGCACTACACAAGTGGGTATATACAACGCCGACTGATAAAGAAGTGGGTATACCTGTGTGTACCCTCGACTACACCGCTGGTGAGAGGGACTGTCACACAGCGGTAGCTAATGATATTTAAACTACGAGTTATTGTTTCAGCAGCATGTTTGGAGAAACGGAGCAGAAATAATGTCACAACACCTCTGCGGTTATCATCTCCATTCTCACGGAAGAGGAAAAATGAGAGACAGAACATTTGCTCTCTGAATGCCTTGGAGGTACAGCGAATCGCTTAATACCCGAGAAAGCCACAGCTTTTTCGGAACAGATACAAACCTTTGTGGCTTTTGCCATTTTAGGCAAACAAGACACGGCCCCAACTAACAGTGGAAGACATTTACGGTGGAGGTAGAAATTGGCAATAATTTCGGTTGAATGCAACCCAGGAATGGTGAAAGTATACAACTAGACAACCAGATGGAAAGCTAATTACAAAACAAATAAAGGCTGTGTTTTCTCATTCTCACCTCCCCATGTCCCACAGCTTCGCCTAGATCTCGCCCAGAGCTTAAAAGGAGAAAAAAAATATTTGAATTTGTTCTTTGGCCACTTTGATTTGCTTTTCTCTGTGGATTTAGAGTCAAATATCAGAAAAAAAAACTGAAAGGGAGAGAAACTGTCTCTGATATGCTTCACATGTGTCGGTCTAGGTGATTATATTTAGCACATTTTATATTTCTCAAACTTACTGTGGTCGACAAACATTTGTTGTATTATGGCATATTGCCCATGTTACATTGACACAAATGATGTGCCAATTTAAGTCTCTGTGCCTTATATTGATACGCCTCATTACAACTAATAATGCTGCTACAGAAACTGCTGTCTCATTTTGTGGAGTAGCGTTCGACAGTTAATAAACTCTGGTAAAGATATTCAAAAGTTAAAGGACTGAAGCACTGCAAGTTCTCATTGAGTTTGATGGCGTTTGCAGAAAGTACTGAGAGGACCCTGTCAGAATTCAGATTAAGCTCAATACGCCCTTTTCACATGACGTCACGCATCTTCTGTTCTGCCGCGAAGCAGTGTATCGATACTTCCGCTAGCACTCCAGTTCATAAGGTGGCGGTAATGCACCTATAAGCTGGTTTGCCAACCGCCAGTAAAACTCAAGAAGTTACTTCCGCTAGCGCCTCAGAATGGAGTTTACCAAGTCCCTCACTCATCTGCCACAAATACGGCTAGATGATGTACAACGTCTCGCAGACAAATTTTTGCTAACGACAAGATCAAAGCTAGAGAAAGGATACAAATTATTCGATGAACAGTACCTGTTTGATTATGAAGGTAAGTGTTTTGTTTTCTTTTTGTGTTAGCGAAGATGCTAGGAAAAGTACTTGAATATGTGTTCTGTCAGTTTTTTTCCACTGTTGTTAAATTCCAGCACGACGGCAAGACGGAAGTTCTTCTTCTTCTAGTTTGCTGCAAGACGGATGTTATGATACACTGCTTTGCGAAAAGGCGGAAGTTAAGTGACGACATTGTGAAAAGGGCCTATTTCAGAGCGGGAGAATGAGAGAGAACCAGCCTGAGGCAAGCCTGTGAGTCACTCAGGAATCATCCAAGTTCCAGACTAGGAATACTGAAACGTAACAGCACATGCCAGTGAGCTGTCAATCTTAACGTGGGTTGGCAGAGAATGTGTTAGCTGTGAACTGCTATCAAACAGAGATATTAGGAGGGTTAGTATGATGAGGGGGGTCTGAATGAGAGAACATCACACAGCTCTGGACATTTTGTCGTGCTATATTCTAAAAATACATTGATATGTCTTTTATCAACATTTCTGCATGTATTGTGGTATACCCGTTCAGTGTTAAATTCCAACAAAAACCTCAGAAGTCACAAAGTCACCCAACAGCAATGTGAAAGACTGAAAGTTGTGAGAAAAATCAGGCTTATTTCATAATATATTCATTTTTGATTCCCAAAGAGTGGACAGTATAGCGTCCATTTTTCTTCACGATTATGCAGCATCCACTCACAAAAATCAAGTTTTGATATATTAACAAAATGTCTTCATGGAACATGATCTTTACTAAATATCTTATTGATTTTTGTCATACAATAAAAATCGACAATTTTGACCCATACAATGTATTGTTGGATATTGCTACCCATGCATGACTGGTTTTGTGGTCCAGGGTCACAATTTGGGACAAATGATGTCACAAGTTCACAGAATGAAACAAAAAATATCATTCATCTTAAATATATACATATAAATAGTAAATTATATAATTAAATCATTTTGGAGCGGTCTTTTCATTTTTTTCTGTATGTCTAGAAGGCATAACTGTACAATATTTGCATTTAATGTCCCCTTCAGTTAGATTAAACCATCAAAATATGAGGTGTATGGTACAAAATGCAGAATACTAAATGATTACAGTATTTATATGACAAAATTATTTGTCAAGAAATGCAAACCACAGCATATCAGGCAATATGGATTTTCTAATATTCAAAAATGCATAGATAAGCAAAAACAAAGCAAACATTGACTACAGTTTTATCAGTTATTAATATTTTGCTGTTCCTATCTTCCTTCCTCTTTCTTTCTTTTTCTTGACTCAATAAGCTCTTCACATGTTTTTGTCTCATTTTTGCCAAACCTCAATGCTGAGCCTCAGTTTACTCCAAGCACAACAATGCAACATGCATACAAAATTTGAATGCATCTTTAGTAATGTATTTGAACAAAAACATTTAGACATCACTTTTGGGCATTACTATCTTTTTTAGGGCGACATAGCATCTTGATGCCCAAGCTGGGTGCTGTCCAATGTACAAAATAAATTGGTATATCCACACATCTGTGTGAATAAAATAACTGACTGTGTATGTGCCTATGCACTTTGTTGCTTGGCTGTGTACCCAGAGGATGGATGTGGCGACAGGGGTAAGATGACACGCAGCACAATGCTGCCCCACCTGTTGAAGAATCCCATTTTGGAGTGTGCATGGGTGTCAGGGTGGTCTATACATGTTTATTAAAGAGAGAGAGCTAAAGTATACCTAAATGTCAGTGGGTGAGTGTGTGAACGATATCTGATTAGAAGTGTGTCGGCCGTTAAACACAAGCATGTCAAGTACAGTGTGTCTCATGTGAACTCTCATAACACATTGGACTATTTATACTGCGGCATGTGTCTATAGTCTTATTATAACACCCGCCACAGTAAAGCGCTAAAGAAGAACTGAAGCGCGTGTCGTGCGCCCCTGGAAACCCTACACTTCATGGACTCTTCGACTGACCAGGTGTTAGTTTTAATTAGACTCGTCTATTATGTTAACATGAGACAAGTCTCATCTCAGCTTGGCACACTTAACCCCTCTGCCCCAGTCATTACGGCTTCATTATAAGAATTATAGGTGTTACGTGTATTCAGACACGGACATGGAGTAATTGTGTAAGCATGCTATCAATAGCTGAGTGGAAGACAATGACACTCAGTATTTATTTACAAAAAAAACAATTGAATTAGAGTTTAGGTATCATGGACATGGATTGAATGAATGCTTTGTGCTACTAGAAGTATCACAAAAACCATCTATACAAATGCTTTGACCTGAGAAAAATAATCTTATTTTTCTTAATCTTATATAAGAAAATAATCTTATTTTTCTTACCCTGTTGGCAGATTTGTTCTTGTTTTAAAGATAAACTCTATTTTGATAAATGTTTCTGAAAACAAGACTTTTTATAATAGGTTCCTATTGCTTCTCAAGTAAATTCATCTTTATTTAAGAATGCTTAGATATTTGTACTAGAAAACAAAACTAGAAAACTAAGTATTGTTTTGCAGTGTAGGTCAGAAATGGCTCTTTAAAGGAACAATACGGCATTTTTAGGAGGATCTATTGACAGAAATGCAATATAATATACAAAACTATTTCTTCAGAAGACCTTACGTAATGAACCGTTATGTTTGTAATACCTTAGAATAAGCTGTTTATATCTACATACGGAGCGGCCCTACATACATTGAATTCGCCGCCATGTTTTGTACAGCAGCCCTAAACGGACAAACAACTCTACGCGTGTTTCCTCTTCCTCTCCGCTGCGGTATCATGATGAAACAGATCGCGGGATGATCCGTGATCCGTACGGATCGTGCTCTCCAGTTCGGAACGCATGTGACCCGCGGATTAACTGAAAGTTTATTCATTTTTGAATAAGAGTAAAACGTGCTCTCGCTCTCTCTCCAGTTTCAGCTCCAATGCGCTCTTGCTCTCTCTCTCTCCAGTATCTGGACGAGTACAATATTAAAGCGGTTATAGATAAACAATGACGCTCAAAACTGCTCCGTCACACAGCTTATATTACAACAACAACATATCTTGGTATGTTAGTATGTTACTCACATACTGATCCGAATCAAAGCAACCTCCTCGGGGGTGATTTTTAGACGATCTTTCTCTCCAACGTCTCTCTCTGCTGGAAAGTATTTCCATACATATCTATGAGAATCTCTGCTAAAAGCCTCAGTACCGCAGGTCCTAACGCGTCTTTGCTGGAAAGTCTTCATAATATTAACACAGATCCTAGCTCCTGCCTGACTTTTATCCTTCTTTTTAAACTTAAAATCCACAAACCTTCTATTTTATGTAATAAGACATTCTTTCTACTCTTTCTAATGCCCGCAAAATCTCTTCCCTGCGTCAACATGAGAACGACATCTTTTTGTACTGTTGTGGCCACCGTTGTGTTTGGACTGAGCGATTCGTTGCAAATCTATAATACAACGCTAGTGGCCGCTGTTCATCAAAAACTGCGCCTTTCAAATGATTGATGATTTTTCATTTATGCATCCTAGTGTTCCTTTAAATGACTTTTAAACTTTAAATTCATAACATTGTGTCTGATGTTTTTCACAGGACAAAGAAAAGGTTTGTAACAGAACAATGACAATTTTTAGGATGCAATCACTTTAAAGGTATAACTACAACTTTTCGCTTTTTAGTTTAATATTTTTTGTCATGAATTGCGTGGAGAAGAACCCAAATGCAGGCAGGCAGTGGCAATGAAGGGGTTAACGGATGTATTACAACAAACAATAACAGAAACAAAACACCCACGAGGGGGTAACAAGGACGCGACTAAGGTAAAAAAACTGAAAACAAAACACTTCCCTCGGTGGGGCAAAAACAATAGGACAAAATAACTAAACTATGACACGACACAACGTCTAACAATAGGCAGGGAACAAGCACAGTAAACCACAATGCACAGAGCACACTCGCTTCGATAGGACTGGGGCACGAACGGACACACATACACGACGTAGTACAATCCACGAGCACAAGACAAAGAAACAAGAGGGTATTTAAAGGGAAGACAAACAAGGGATAACGAACGAGGGCAGGTGTGGAACGAGAGGGGCGGGGCCAATGACGAGACACTGGAGAGAACGTATATTATTGTCTAAAGGACAATAATATGTTTCTCTCCACACATAACCAAAGGCTTTGTCATGACTCTGCTACAGGACCAAGAAAAACATGACTAAATGAAGCAGAGCCATGACAATTTTTTATGTGATGACTCCTAAGATGAAGAAATAAGCCCCACCGTCTAAGGCAGATGGAAGACTGTAGAATGATCTAGCATGATGAATGTTGTTGAGTTTGTTTGATATGTGTATTAAGAACAGACAAATGGCTGTGCTTTAATGATCTCCTGTTGAATGCATCTAACCTCACGCGACTCTGTGGAGCCATATGGCCATCCATATTTTTATTTCCTGCGTGGATGTGAGAATCATGATGTTGTAAGAAGGTACCAGTGAATGCTGTGAACAACAGTGAAATATATTGCGAAGCAGAAAAATGGATGTGTTAGCTTCTGTACCCCCTGGTAGAAACACCCTCATAAAGATATAATATCACAGCTCAACCGTGGTGTGAAAGGCAGAGTAATGTAAGAGAGGAGTTTGGGAAATGTGAAATGAGTTTTAGGCAGTGGGTTAGTGAGAGAGAGAGAGAGCAATGGTGGGGTGCTTGAAGGAACATGTCTGGTGCCTCGGTAGTGGTCTTCGCTAACTAATGGAAAAGAACTAGCACTTTTCATTGAGAGCAGTACAGAGGAAGAGAGCGAGAGAGGAGAAATATAACAAGCACACCAGGAAGATATGAATGTTTCACAAAATAGAATGTGGGTGAGATAAAGGTAGACTTAAGAAACAGGTGATTGAAACGTAAGGAGAGGATCCAACAAAGAGCTGAAATGAAAGACATCAAGTGGGAAAGTAAGTAAGAGAGAGAGAGAGAGAGAGAGAGAGAGAGAGAGAGAGAGAGAGAGAGAGAGAGAGAGAGAGAGAGCAATTGCAATAGAGTATTTGAGGCAGACGGTAAGAAGATGAAACTTAACAATCTGTGCTCCTGTAGCTCAAATGGTAGGGTGCAAGATCAGTGCGTCCTGAATTCAAACCCCAGGGAATGTATAGGACCTAAATGTACTATACTGTACGATAATGTACAAGTAGCTACTATATTGCAACTAAAATGCTTTCGTTAAAAGCCTCCGCCAAATGTAAACGGCTGTTCTTGCAGCTGTTTTTAATTTGTGTTTCAACCAAATGGAAAAGGCTGAGATTGAATATTCACAGGCAACCTATCATCTAAAGCTTCTTTAACACAAGTACAACCCAGAAAGTGCTACAACGCAACAGCTATTTAAGGTCTTATCTGAGCTAAGAAATGAGAGGTACAAGCAACATTAATCGACTCCATGCATCCGCTTCTAATGGAATCACTGGGCTGAACCCTACATCATTTCAGACTCGTGTTCCTCATTCTACAGCACTTCAGATTAGACATCAGAACTTCGGATTAATGGTGATCTGTGTACAAAGCAGATTTTCAGATCAGTATCCCCACAATTTGGAGGAGTAATAATCATTGGTGTTTGTTCTAAAGTCATACCCTCTGGCAAGATTTTCAATTATGTTTGCTTTAATAGGGTTTAACTCTTTCCTGTTCTCTCTCTTATGGCCATGGCATTCCTGTGGTAAATGTTTTTATTAAAAAAAGATTAATGATAAAGATTGTCAGATGTTATACAAATAAACACCTTAGGCCGGGTAAAGATGATCTGTTTTTTCATTACGCTAAATGAAAGGTATAATATTATCAACAATTTCTGAAGCAATCTGCTTGTTAAATCATGACATAAGGAATACCATTTCCAGGTCCAATCCTCCACTCATTTCACGTGAGGGTACTTTTTAAACAGCTGTTTAGGTGTACACTTCAGTCTCCAGGCTTTAATAATTCATATAAAATGAATCGATGTCACTGGAGATGTAGGTTAGGATTGAGGTTTTTTCATTATCATATAAACTCTTGCCTATGGCATCTGATAGAGCTTTTGGACCTAGAAGCGCTGGTGCATGACGTCATACTTAACAAGCAGACATTGGCCCAAAGACAAATCACAGAAAAATATCACTGTAAAATCTCAAATATCTCAATATTTCTCCTAGACATCAATGAGATTAAATGGAGACCAAATGGAAACATTTGCTTAAGTGTATGAAATGTAGTGGCATCTAGTGGTGAGGTGGCGAACTGCAACCAATGGCTCACTCCACCCCTCGCCTTCAAATCACTACGGTGGCTGACATAAGACAAAGATGTTATCACGTTTTCGCTTCTTTGCTGAAGGAGATAACGTATTTATGAAACGTGCTCTGTAGAGCAGTTTGTCCGTTTATGGCTACTGTAGAAACAACATGGTGAATTCCATGCAAGAGGACCTTCGATGTATGTAGATAGAAATAGCTCATTCTAAGGTAATAAAAACAAAATGCTTCATAATGTAAGAGGTGTTTATACACCTCTGTAGACATAGTTATGAATATTATATTGCATTTCTGTCAATAGATCCTCCAAAAAATAACACACTGGACCTTTACGACTCCTGCTCAGATATTTCTCCTGAGAAAAAGACCCAGAAATCCCATGTCTCTTTTTAGATGTCGGAGCTTAGATTTCCTAAATCTGCTATTAAAAGTCAATATTATTGAAGATTTCAATATAAACTCAAACATTTCTCATGAAATCAACCCAAATCCAGATTATTTACCCATACAATCTACATTCATTAAACCTCCATTCTCTTCATATTTTAATAATTATCATATACTGTATATTTCTATTTTATTTGTCCTAGCAGTTTTATGAGAAACATCTAAACTTAGTTGATACTTAAATGAAACACAGCTGTGAACTCCATATATCCTGAGCTACAGTGTGAAAGAGCAATCTCTCAGCAACAAAATATAAAAGCTGATTTTGGTACAGATTTGGGGCGAATTTTGAACTCTATCTTCAAAAGAATCTCCATCCATAAATCTCCATTTGTGCAAAACGCTACTGAACATTTTAAATCTGTAAATTTTCAGATCAGCATATACTGTAGCAACACAGACTATAGCCATGGCTGATAAGTAGTTAAAAGAGAGTCTTACATCTTTTTGAAGTCCAGCAGTGTGTACTCAGGCCATTCGATGTAGCAGACGACCCTCCCAGGCAGCTGGTCCGTGGTGGAATAGTAGTACTGGGGAAAGGCCAGGAGAAGAGCCAACACCCAGATCACCCCAATGATCACCTTTGTCTGAGTCGCAGACATCCTCTGCTTCAGGGGATGGATGATGGCCATGTATCTGTGGGAGAGCAACAAAATCCTGTTTAATGCTTAAAGAAGGTTTGTTTAAGCAATGCATCAATTAAACTGGCTCTTTTAAATCTTGACAAACGACTTTAGCTCCAATTAAATAATATAAGTGTGCTTCACTTTCTTTCTAATCTCCTCTTTGCAAAGAAAAGCAAAGTTTTTGTTGCCTTAGAAAACCTTGGTGCTAGAAATGAAGATAAAGTGTCTGCATGTGGGTTTGACTCAATACACATATTTCACTTCATTTACAGCTATTATTTGCTGTGATCGTCATTCATACGTGGCAGCCCAGGCTTCGCTTAAAAACAGGAGATATTATCCTCGACCATTTAAACTTTCAACGCAATGCTTGTTTTATCATGCGCACTAACATGTCTCCGTCCAGCGCACAAAGATCTCTGTATAATCCGTGTTAAATTATGTGCCCAATATAAAACTCCATCACTACAAAATGGATGAAGAAAGGCCAGATTGTAAATCGCACATTCATTTTGGACATCTATTGAGCTTCATTAATATTGGATTTGTGTGAGCCTTGGGTTTGCGCTGTAAAACAAGCAAGTGTATCATTTTGGCTGTACTTTGATAAAATGAGCTCTGTAAAAACCGAGAGGATCTGTTCCAGTCATCTCTTACAGTATATGGACAATGAATATACACTGAATTATTTCATTAATTTATGCAGAGCACTCAGTGTACTGGTGCAGTGAAGTGTGTTTAAAGCTAAGTGTAGTAGAAGACATTTATATATTTTTTCCTGTGTCTAATGAGCATTTTTGTATCATTTGACCACTCAGAACCACACATACATCAGATTACTCAGACCAAAATCACACCAGACACACCAAAATCATCATCTAACCTCAAAGTCTTTTTCGACATCACATTTGACACACACTTTGTGTCAAACTCCAGACATGTCTTTACACGGTTCTTAATGAGTAATGGTCTTTTTGTGACACCCTCCCATCCGGTGTTAAACTGAGGACTTGATACAGACGACTGGTTCACCTTCATTTCTTTGGCAGAAAAATTGACTCATTATTTGTAGCTAGGGATTCATGAGGAATTATTCATAATTGCACCTGCTGGGACATCCGAGCATTTTTGACATGGTTTTGTACTTATATTTCCTTTCTTTTATTTAACTTTGTTTTAATTAGTCTCTAACTTCCTTTAGTCTTTATATTCATGGCTGTCCTTCATGTTCACAACCTGAATAATGATCAGTTAACTGTGCAGCTTTTATGCAGTAAATGTTGTTTTATAATTTATAGACAGCGGCCAATTGTTAAGCAAGTGTCCTTGTTAGGACAGTAAGTTTTCTTAAAATTAACAGCCTCTGCAAGCTATGAATATTTTGTGAAATTTTTTAAATAATTGTCAGGCAGAAACCATTCAATGAGAAGTTCACCCAAAAATGAAAAATCGCTCGAATGTAATTCCAAACCCATCTTCTGAGGATTTGTTTAAAGAGTAGCCAAACCGCTCTTTCGTGTAATGAATGTGAAAGAAGACACGTTCTATCAAAGTTAAGAAATAAACTCTTTGTGTTTGATAGAAGTGAGTGAGTCTGGATTTGGAACAACATGAGTGAATAATTTTTGTCATTTCAAACCTGTATGATTTACTTTCTTCTGCAGAACACAAAAGAAGATATTTTGAAGAATGTTGGTAGCCTAACAAAAACGGTACCCATTCACTTTGATTTTACTGACACAAAACTAATTCAAGTCAATGGGTACTATCGTGGTTACCAACATTCTTCAAAATACCTTCTTTTGTGTTCTGCAGAAGAAGTCATACAGGTTTGAAATGACAGAGTGTGAATAAATGATGACAGAATTTTTCATTTTTGGATAATCTCATTTTAACTTTCCAGTGCATCAAACTACAATAAAGAGAACAAAACTAGCATGGTTCTGTCTGATTCCATTAGCGTTCACTGACCATGGCTAACATCTAACCACCCACTGTGCATGCACGCGCGTACAAGCCTACATGTGATAGACAATCAGATTATCTTTTGTATGAATGCGTTTTTGGTCTCGCCAGTCATTCTCGGTTAAAGTGATTTTGCTGAAAGACAACATGATTACATACAGTGCCAGAGAGGATTGTTGAGTAATGAGGAAATGACAGTGGGCTCATGGCACACTCTCCAGCAGGTGAAAAGGTCACACACAGCACCAACATACATTCAAGCACATCTGTCTGACATTACTTGAGCTCAGGGCAACAGATCATCGGCCGTCAGCTCTCAACGGCACCAGGGCTAAACCAATAAGAGCAACAAGCTAGAGGGATCGGAGACAGACAGTGCGGTTACACAATTCCACGCTTGCAGTGCTTTTCTTTCCAATTTAGGAATCTTATTTTTTCTTTATAATGTGTCTGTGGGGAGGGGATCTGTCATTTCGGGGCTAGTTATTTATTTTTACAAAGACGACATGAAATACATAGCTGAAAGGATGCAATAGTCCCGGTAGTGACAGCAGGAGGTAAAGTAAATGTTGATTGATACCGCAGATTATTCCAGGATTCAGGCAGTTCCTCTCTGAGTTCCTGTTCAGCATGACAGTTTGACAATCTCGGCCAGTTAACCGTTTATTCTTCTACCAAATCTGGCACAAAGTCGCCGTTTAGCATGCTGTCAGATCGACATCGAGAGAGAGCAGGAGACACGGAGAGAGCAAAGCCTGAACGTGGAACTGAAAAACACCTGATTGGTGGAACATGTGAGAATGTGTGATGTTGTCCTTGGACAACATATCTTCTCTCACTGCTATTAGAGCATGTAACACAATTACATCACACACTGCAGGTCAACGCAAGTGACAGCCTTACTGCTGTCTGTGAGTGTGAGATTCAGCAAGAGCAACAGAGCTGAAATCCAGGCAAGCAAAATATCTCAGCCGAGGTGCTTAGAAGAGCTTGTATTGCTATAATCATGCATAATTGACTACTAAGTGAATAAAAACACTTGCAAGGTACGGCATTTAAAGAAAAAGTATAGCCATAATTGTATATCATTGTAAATAAACACCTCCCATGTGCTTGACTGTTCTTAAAGGCTGATATTTTATTAATGTGAACTGCTTTTATTTTGTGCAGTCTGCTTTGGCTCTCTGGTGTAAGTGTTTTAGTACTAAACAATTTCTTGGCCACCATTGACTACCATAGTAGGAAAATTGCTCTATGGTAGTCAATGGTGGCCAAGAACTCTTCGGTTACAAGCATTCTTCCAAATATCTTTCTCTTTGTTCATCAGAACAAAGAAATTTATACAGGTTTGGAACAACTGGAGGGTGAGTAAACGATGACCATTTTTATTTTTTTGTGACCCTTTAAGGAATTTGTATGGCTATTTTGAGTGAATAACTTATTATTCAATTTTACAGTCTCATATTGGCCATTAGTTGAGTGTTATTAAATTAGTGATTAATAGAGATTGGCATTCAAGTTAGTAGATAAAAAAACTTCTACTAAGGCAATCTAACCCTATTGTGCATAATGGCAACCCATACTCTGTAAAAACTCTTTAGAGTCATATACTGTAAATCAAGACATCAAGCCCTCACTAATGTGTTTGGAAAACCTTTGAGTCATTTTTTGTGTATAATTCAAAATGTGTATAGTCTAGAGAGAATGTAATGTTTGCTAGAGTTGCTCAAAAGAATCTTTCAAAGATAAATAATATCCTTTAGTGCTCTGACAGGTATTTCCTCTAAGGACCTAACACACAGACAGTGTTTCCGCAGTCTAAATCTTGCCCATCTCTCCTACCGGTCTCTTGGGTAATAGAATTTTTAAAAAGTTCATGTTTATGCATGTGGATAAATGGAAATCAGAAAAGTTTTTTAATATTAGATTTGCTGTGAAGATGGGAGGCAGGAAGGTGGTGATGGGTCAGACATTAACTGAAACCTTTGCCTTCTTGTGAAAAATACATTATACTGGAGATAGTTTTCGAGGAATGCAGAAACAGACCCAGGTTGGAAATTAACCGGCACTCATATACAATTACAGCATCACTGATGAGATTAAGATTTTCTGAATAGGCTGTGACTGGGATGATAAATAAATAACTCATCATATATTGTATGATGTCATTGAGATCTGACCTTAAAGTGTTCTTTAAATAGAGCTGAAAAAAGCAACATTTGAATTTTGAAGGCAAATTGTTCTACATTGCAAACCATTAGAAATCTATTCGCATCTACAGTATTTGGAACATCACTATAGGCTACTTTTTTCATATGTTCACCCTTGTACCCATAGAATTAGACGTTAAAACAACTTTTTTTTTTCAAACAGTGTAGAAGCTTTCAGAATCTTTTCAGATTTGAAAAATGTATTTGGTTAATGTATTTATGCATTTTGTAAAAGTGGTGACTAACTTACAAGTGTTCTGTAATGAGCGTAACTGCAGCTATATCTTTGTTTTTCGTATTTTTTAATTACAAAATCTTCCCATGTATGCTGTCTATACCATAACCATCTTTGTATGGTATTTCTTAATGAATAGGATTTTAGAATTAGAATGAATATGATATTGTGACTTTAAGGTCGCCTAATATAAAAAATCCTTTACTTAATAGGAAATAAATAGATAATTTGCATAGGTGGCAAATGTAATTTTAAACTAAAGTCGCCAGTAAAGTGTTTTATATTCAGCGTTATTGCTGCATGCATAGAGAAAAAAGTACCTTACATATTCTCTATAATCCTTAATTTGTTTAATTTTACATCAGGCACAGTTTCGTTGGCACTGAGGGGCGAAGCATTTACATCTACAATATATAAGCCTATTCATTTATACCAGACGGGGAAGAAAAACATAAAAAGCACAATAAATTGTCGCAATCACTTGTCCTTCATATTTTTTTTTTTTAACTAAGTTAAAGGTAAAGTGCCGGCAGCCAGTTCGAAACCTAAATTTGTTTTGCGCACGCAGGTGAAATATGCGCGCATTTGTTCTGCGAGGGAACGTGAACTGTGCGAAGGAACTTACCTGTCGAGCGCAATCGCGGTCATTGAACATATACAAGCGAAGACTGCGGCTATCGGAAAGAAGTTGTGGAACTGACAGTAATAGAGGCCGAAATACCACTCATTATGCACCGCGTAGACAAAGTTTATAACGGTGTTAAAAGCGGACATAGACGCTTCAGCGAAAGCCAAGTTTACAAGGAAATAGTTAGTCACTGTTCTCATGCGCTGGTGCGCCAAAATGATCCATATCACCGTGATGTTGCCCACCACGGAAACGATGACAATTGTGCTGTAAGCCACTGCCCAGAGTACAATCCTCCAAACTGGTTGCACAAACTGGTTCCTGTATAAATCGGTGTCGTTGAAGGTTGTAGAGTCGTTGGTCGAATTACTTGGAAAGTCAGTGGAAGTGATAAGCGGGTCCATTTCTTCATTCCGTCCAAGAAGACGAGAGCACAGATCGCAACGACTTGCTCCTTCACTTTCTCTCATCACGAAACCAATTTTAGCTCTTGGTTACACACCTCACTCATGAGCGTCGCTGCCAAGTGCTCGAGCGCGTGCCGAAAGAGAAGTGGCGCGCGCATAGGCGCAGATGCTGAACCGTAAGGTTCTGCATGAAAACGTTGGTCTCTTTAATACGAAATCTTATTCATAAGCTTATCCTGCTGAAAAAAATTGTGATTTTAATAGGAATTGTATAATGGTAATGTGTTTGGTTGTATTGGTGATATCTGCAGATGCGAACCGATTGAATACTATTTTAAGGAAATAACCACACATGAAAGAATCTTGTTATGCTAGGTTTCAATGGTAAACAGCTGAATGATTTCGTGGTTTGTAATGGAAAGAAACCCATTAGATTTTGTAAGCAGGATATATACGTGAGAACTCCATGTGCAGTCTGGAAGATGCTGTAAGCAAGTTCTGAACTCTCTTAGTAAAATACAATTCGTTCTTTTTAATACAACATTTGGATAATCTAAATATAAGCCTGTATCTTATATCACATGACAGACGAGGGAAATGTAATTTTACTGAAAGGCAAATTAAAACCTAAATGCTAATACGAGTCTCAAAACTTTTGACATTGAGGAGAACTTACTGTGGATGATGCACTTGGAACGTCGCCATCCAGCTTCATTTTAACAATTACTGTATGCTCGTGTTGAATACGTAATTACTGAGCTCCACCAATTAATGACAAGTTTATGTTTGGAGTTGGACTAAAGTCATTAAATAAAAGCTCATGATCTCCCCCTGGTGGTGCCATGTGAAAGCTTATACGCTCACAATGTTTAATTACACTGTATATAGGCTATATGATAACAAATGTGTAAACACAAATAATATTTTATATTTTGTAAATAAGCCCCTTTAATTTGTTTAAAGGGGAGAGGTGTAATGATTAAACGTGTCATACTTTATGTCGTACGTATTATGCACACAAGGGATGGTATACTACATGACTCATAGGCAAAGGAACTGCCCTTCACATGAGCAAATTTTCAGAATTTTGAGGAATCACGCCTCAAACCAATACTACGTTGCTATGAACATGTTTTCTGTAATCATCTGTGGCATATAGTGTTGTTTGCTAAGCGGTAATTGTTAATTGCCTTGTTTCTTTCATTTTTTTCCTCTGTTGCTCTGTTTAATGAGTTTGTTGTGATTTGTTTTCCAGAATCTCACACCAAGCAGGATATTTAAGGCAAAATCTTCTTTCCACCATTAAAGGTAGTGATTAGTTTGCTTCCTAAATAAATAATTGTCTGTAACTTAATTAATTATTCTCTCTAAAGAACAACAACTACTAGAACACTAATGATCGATTTAGTGGAATTAGAAGTTTGGAGATCCAATCACTTGCTATATGTGATCTGCAGGTTCTTCCAAGAATCTTTGTGGGACTTGCGGATTAGCATAATTGAATGTGTTGTGGCACATCATTCATGTTAATTAAACATGTATCATGACAGCATCTGGGTTGCTGACACTCAATTAATAACCATACATATGGGCACATTTTCATTTCCTTGCTATAGTTTTTCATTGTTCATATGGATGGACAAAAATGGATGGCATAAGATTCTTTTAATTAAACCGATCAAGAGATAACTATGAAAATTGGATCGTGCAAAAAAATTGAGCAGATTTTGCTTAGACAAGTAAACAGTTTGGCAAGCTCAATAATGTTCCCATCTTTTTTTTACCCTGCCTTTGATCACAGCAACATAATATCCTCTGGCCAGCCGCAATCCTCAACAATCAAGATTTGGCTGACCACTGACCATTTCACAGGAAGAATCAGAGATTTAATTTCACACACCAACTGTCATTCTGTCATGGTTTGCATTAAATACACCTATAAAGCAAAAAAAAGTGTCAAAGGACCACAATCAACCCATCACCTAAAGACCTACACTACATTCAGAAATATTCCAATCCATCTGTAAGCTCAGTGGCTTTGAATGATAGTTTTGAGATCGTCTTTCCTTTTCTCAGACTATGAAACTAATACCTTTAACACTGCAAAGTTGAATGGTTCAGAGACTCTCCAGAAACTATTTGTATAAATTACAACTGCTTGTTACTCCTACTCATCTGTTAGAGTAAAAAAAACGGTCACTGTATCAGGCACTGAGCCATTGTGTAGTGCCATTGCTGTAGTGCCATTGCATTTGGTTGTTCAACTTTCAAAAATGTATCCATAGCACTGAACATAACACACTTAATAAGAGTGATGTTTTACGATTCTTTCAGGCATAGGTCAATAGACACGTCAATAATATGGAAGTGACCAAGCCTCCAAACATTTCTAATGTTTAGCTGCAAAAAGATTAAAAGAGTTTAAAGAGCATGTGTGAACTAAAAGAGAATTTTCTGTGAACCACTGATGTATTGTATTTCTGTAAGAAGCTAGTGACATATTGAAAATACTTTGTTTCCTGGGCGTATATAGTCATTCAGGATAGACAAACGCTGGCACCTTTAACTGACTGAAATAGGTTTGTAACGTCAATGAATGTGTCAAGCTGTCTAGTGGTTGATTGAAGTCTCATTTGTGTGTTGGAGTGGACAGTGTGTGATCAGCACTGACTTGCACTCAACCAATGTTTGCATTATAAAGTGTCTTTTTATATAACATGCCAAACGCATTTCCAAGAATGTAACATTTTTGTAAGGCAAACACGTCCGTCTTTGAGTAGGCTAAGACCATTTTTATAGCTAGGCCACAAAATGAACCTCATTCTGTAAAAAAATTATAATAATATATGCAAGAAGCATTTCGAATGTCTCCAGCACGTTTTTATCATATCCAAAAATCAATTATAATTTACCCCTTACGCACATTATCACGTATGTCAAAAACTTGGCTGTAAAAGCATCAACATAACACACTCACGTGTATCAAATACTTGACATAGGCCTACATAATTATGTATATACAAAAAAATGATTACCTTACAGTTCTGTTTCAAATCCACATCATTTGAATATCATGACATCGATGTCTGTCAAAAAAATAAGATGCATAATAAATGAAGTATTTATACATTAATTTGTGCACGCTGGCCCTTTAAGAGGTTTGTCCAGCGCAGCGTGTTGTTTCGCGGTGCGGAAGTTGTTGTTGGGATAAGAGTTTAACGCCCACATTACAGCTGCTAATGTGCTCTTCAAAACAAATAAACGAAATCGACAGCAAAACCAAAAATAGGAAAGAAGTAACCATTATGCATTCACACCCGTCAAAGTCTTGAAAGCAGTCTGAAGTTGCTGTCTCTAAACAAAGGCTCGTTGAGTCTTAGCGGCATCGGCTAATATATGAATGCATGGAAAGCTGATAGAAATAGAAATCACCAAATGCTGTCACAATGCCTTCTTACGAAGAATGGAGAAAGACCATTCACTTTTATTATTTCGTTAAATTTTCACTAAATGTCTATTCAATGCTGTTTTCGGTAAGTGCGCTTTGCTTACTATGAAATGTCATAGCCGTGCTTTGTTTTCCCCCACACACATGTTGATATATGTTTGTGCTGAATTTATAGGCGATAACATTAAATGCAAGTCAAGGTAACAACGACGTCGAATCATTTTAAGGGGTAATTGAAAGCATTTTTTTAACATTTAGTCTAAAATATTTCAATGGTTGAGCTTTGAGGCAAGAAATGTGTGGCTGACAGATTTAAAGAGACAGGACGCTGTTATTGTTGTAGTAGTATACACTCACGGTAAATGTGCCCCATTCTGCTGTCTGTCAAGGGATCCTATATTTACATTGATTTGTTGATTATGGTTTCTGTACATTATTGGGCTTGATGTATAAAAATTCACAAATAACACAAGCTTGAACATCTTCCATATGTTTTCCTGTAGCTCAATTGGTAGAGCATTGCTCAAGCACTGCAAATATTCTGGGTTTGACTCATAGAGAACACACAGATAAAAATAATATAATTGTTGTATAACCTGAATGCACCCGATTATGTACAATATGTAAAATACAGACATGATTTCTGGCATATATCCTATTTCTAGGATATATTCTGTGAATTTGTGTTGTGCAAATTATTAGTTGTCCTGATTATAAGTGGCACTACTGTTTAACAACCACCAATAATACGTCTATACAGCCCTGGAACAAATTAAGAGACCATTTCAATTTTTCACTTAATCAGCATATCTAGATGGTTTGTGGCCATTCCAGTCCAGTGTCTGTTGACTTTCAACAAAATCAAATCTTAAGGAGTGACATCCAGAAGTCATCCAACAGCAATGTGAAAGACTGACTGCATTACAAGACACATGAAAACTGTGATGAAAATCAAGGTTATCACATAGAAAATAAACACATGTACAAATATTACTTTTGTATTGCTTACAAGTGAATATCAACGTGATTTCTTTGCAGTATTTGAGCAGTTTTCATTTTCTGCAAATTAATGCAAATAGAAACAATATTTGTATTTTGGGAGAAATGGTGTTAGTAGTTCACACAATGAAGCAAAAAGGGTCATTTTACACATACCTATACATAGTAAATAAAAATAACGTCATTTTAATATGGCTTCTTAATTTTTTCAGAGCAGTGTATGTATATTTTATATATATATATATATATATTGCAATAAGGAAAGCAATTATTCTACTTGGCTCACTATCAAAATGATCAGCTTTCTCAGAGGAAGTGCTATTGGTCAGTGCCTTATAGGAGTATATTTACTAATAGGGTTTTAGAAACATGATGATACAAGTAGAAAAACCTCTCAGGATGCTGTTCATCTCTCACCGGCTTTCCACTCTTTCCCTGTAAACTTGGCTTGTAGCCCTTACACTTGGTTTACCCGACAAATACACGAGCGATGTATCGTGGTTTGTAATGAAAAGAGAATTAATTGAAGTTGTCAGGAAACTGAAATTGGCAGATGACAAAGTTAATCAACCAAGCAGATTTATTACATTATCCTTCCAGAAAGAAACGTTGGGGAAAGTAAATTAGAAATTAAGTGGCTTCAATCAGCGTGTCTTGTACCGATAAATTCTTTCATTCAGATAAAAGCTGATGTTAGGCTGGCTACATCCATCTTATTTATCTTCTGCGTCATCCCATTGATATGGTTAATGTTTGTTTAATTCTGCACTTTGAAGAAGTCTTATAATAATTACTGCCTGGAACGCAAATGTATTGTTTGTTTTTTTACTAGTTGATTAGTTTTGAATGGCAAAGTTAGTTTGAGTTCATATTACATTATCTAAAACGAACGTGTCTTTTAAACACCATCACCTCTTGTCTTTTAGTTGCTAGGTCTGTGTGTGCTATGTGTCGGAGTGTATGCAGAAGTGGAGAGGCAGAAGAATCGAACCCTGGAGGGGGTTTTTCTGGCTCCTGCCGTGGTCCTCATACTGCTGGGACTTGTCATGTTCACTGTGTCTGTGATGGGTATGGTGGGCTCCCTCAGGGACAACAAGACCCTGCTGCACATGGTGAGGGATTGAGAATGTGTGTTCATTTAAGAGAGATCCTCTCTACCAGAAGTAGTAGTATTAGCACAATGTTAAAAATAAACGTCTTTCTTCAGTTCCTGTGCGTGCTCTGTGTTCTCCTGGCTCTCCAGGCTCTGGCTCTCATCATCGCCCTCATCTTTGAAAAGACGGTAAGAAGTCTGGAATGTCGTGAGAATGTTTGTGCGGTGAGGTTCTGTGTTAACTTCAGTTTTTTTCTGTTTATAGACAATCAAGTTGTTCCAGAACAGCATACGAGAGGGAATCAAGCATTACTATGATGACCTGGACTTTAAAAACATATTGGACTATGTGCAAGAGAAGGTTGTTTGCTTAGTTATTACTTAGTCAACCTAATATTGTTTGCTTCAAGTCGTGTACACTGTTCAAATAATGAATATTTAAATAAGATCACCAGATTTGCACCAAAGCTATTACTCCAAATATATTTCAGCAGACTTTATAGCTATTCTTTCTTGTCATCTTGTCAGTTTTCTTGTTGTGGCGGAGATGAGTACAAGGACTGGGAAGTAAACCAGTACCACTTCTGCAATGGCACGAGTGCTTTGGCCTGCGGCGTTCCCTACACCTGCTGCGTCCGTCACAAGGTGAGGCCTATTGCAGATTCGCCTCTTCCGGTCGTGGTATGTTCATCAATGCCGATTTCACCTCAGCACACGGGAAGCTGTTTTTCATTATTTTAGCCAGTAATCTTTGCCCCAAAGAGTATGCATTTACCCAGCAAGCAACGGGTCTCTGAATGCAGGAGTTGATTTTGCAGCTTTTCCTGATGGGTTGTAAGGTGATTTAAGTAGTGATTTGAGTCGGTGAGGAGTGCATCAGGACTCTCAGGATTTAATTTGCCTGCCCTATGCTCCATAGAATCTCCTTTACTGAGTGCCCCTCTCTCTCTCTCTCTCTCTCTCTCTCTCTCTCTCTCTCTCTCTCTCTCTTCTCTCGCTCTCTCTCTCTCTCTCTCTCTCTCTCTCTCTCTCTCTCTCTCTCTCTCTCTCTCTCTCTCTCTCTCTCGCTCTCTCTCTCTCTCTCTCTCTCGCTCTCTCTCTCGCTCTGAGTTAATGATGTTGATTGGACACTAATGCACCCTTCTCTTTATGGAATGACAGCTCACTATGCTGTGAGAGAGCACAGGCCTAAGAATGAATAATCAACAAAATAAACACGTCTTACATCCCGTCCTATCGTTTCCATTCTCATATGGTGCCGATTGATATCTTCAATTTAACATCAGAGAATGACTCTGTGTGTGTCAGATTTCGGATGTTAGAATACACACATTCTTCTTAAAGGTCCAGTGTATCAAATTTAGGTGCATCTGGTGAGGTTGCGAATTGCAACCATCGGTTCACTCCAAGTCTCCCTTTCGAAGCACTACTGTGGCTGACACAGAACTAAGATGTTGTTACGTATTTGCTTTTTGCCGAAGGAGATAACGTATTTTTACAAAATGCACTCTGTGGAGCAGTTTTTCCGTTTAGGGCTACTGTAGAAACAACATGGCGAATTCCATGTAAGGGGACCCGCGGTGTATGTAGATAGAAATAGCTCATTCTAAGGTAATAAAAACATAACGCTTCATTATGTAAGGTCTTTAAACACCTCTGAACACATAGTTATGTATATTATATTGCATTTCTGTCAATAGATCCTCCACAAAATTACACACTGGGCCTTTAAAAACTTAAATCCTGTATAAATGAGTTCTTCTTAACCTTGTACATTTTCTACCAGATTCCCACTGGTCACTGCGTTCAGGTCAATGTATGTAGCATCATCAATAATATGACTCTCTTACAGATGCTTTGTTTATATGTATAGAGAAAGTGGAGAAAATAGAGGTTAAATGTCACACAATGATAAATGTATGAGAGGAATTGGACTGGGCTTATGGGAGAAGGCATGTTTACAGTCTGTTTGTAATCCGATTAGTGGAGCTCCCTGCTCATCAGGCCTATTGCAGATTCCATCACTGAAATGGGCCTGTGGTTTAAAGGTTGCATTAGTATGGTTATGAGAGTGTGCCGGAAAATTCCCTGTATAATTCCGTCATATAGGAGTCAGCTAAATGGTCACAAGAACGCAAGTTTTAGCATTATCCAAAACTCTTCTGCACAAATAGCAAATAAAAAGTGATCAAATATCTTCCAAATGGTATTAATAAACACGTGTAATTTTACAAATTAAACGTCTGTGTATTTTCCATCAGGTTGGGGAGGTTGTGAACACACTCTGCGGCTACAAAACTCTCAACCAGCAGGTAAGGGGAATTTCAGACAAGCGTTTCAAAACTCAATTGGTTTGTCCTTTTCGTAGAGACATATTAGCTCCCTGGTGTTTGATTTTCAAATACACATCCAAAAAGAAAACTCGCATAGGTGGCAATTTCCTATAACCAGTCATCACTGACTGACTTTGAATGGCTTCTTTTATTTTACAGAATACTCCCTCTTGTACTTTTGTGCACTAACACGTTTGGAGACTCATTTGCTGGACCTTTTTTTATCCTTAGAGGAGCTTTGACACGACAACAATAAACCCCAATAGCCATTTCCAGCGCAATCATCTGTAATGGTGCCTTCATTCACTTGTTTATTAGCTAGATAAAAACCAACCGAATCACATCAGGGCCATTATAAACGCAGCTTCCATCATGCCATTACGATGATCTTTACTTATGAATTTGCAACCTTGCTTCCTCAATTGAATCAGTGCTCTACAGTCACATAATAAAAACATTTCCCTCGGTATTGCAGCGTGAAACTTTGGATGGCATAATCCACGTCCGTGGCTGTATCCATGCTGTCAACTTGTGGATGGGTGACAACATCGGAGCTACAATTGGAATTTGCTGTGCCTTCGGGCTGCCACAGGTTAGGTGGTCGTCTTTCTCTTTCCCTTCTTTGTATCTTTTGGATTCTGTTTATCGCCTCTTCTTGTCCAGAAATTCATTTATCCCCATCTCTTATTTTCCCCTCTGCACTTTCTTGCTGCCCTGATGTGCCACATTTACATTTTGATTGCCAGCTACCTCTTCTGTTTGACTCTTCTCTCATTAGAGCTTCCTCTGCCAAACAATAAATTATAGAAAATGGGCATCTGCAGTGACCAGATGCAGATGCCCAAAGAGAGATGCGTGATCCTTGGAGAAGCTGGTGGCCAATCTTTCTAAAGGTTAAAAACTTTTGCCTGAAATAACTGGTCAGCTTATCTATCTCTTTCTGACTCGGATGGATTTGGCGGTGGGGTGGGCATTAACACAGTCACGTCATGCCTATGTGGCTGCATCGCTTGGTTACAGCTGTATTAATCCTCTAATGACTGCAAAGAGTTCACTTACGAAAATGTGATCAAATATGCGATAGAGCACTTGTGATGAATCATATTGCTACCCGCCTTTCTGGGCTACTTGATTCTGATTGGTCAAATCTTTTGTACATTATAATGACCTCTGAACTGTGTATGCTATGCAAATGTTTTAGCAATGCTTGCATACTTGTGTTATTAGTTAAAGGGACAGTTCACAAAAAATGGAAATTGTGGTTATATTTTCTGCACTGTAAAACTTTGCTGTAGTAACTTACTGTAGATTTGATTACTACTTAATATTTTCCTATTAGTACTTTTTTTAATTTGAGTTCAACTTTACTTTAATTTTCTACAAAATTAAAACACTTTGACTTTTGAGATTCAAAATGAGCAAAAAGAGACACAAACACAGCAAAAAATGACATTCTTCTTAAGCATTTTTATTTTGTTTTCTAGTAAAAATATTTAAAATTTCTTCAATTACGCTACATTTACATAACAAGAAAAGTGATCTAAGATAGGTCTTGTTTTATGAAAGAAAATATAAGAACTAGGTACATTGATGTTTAAAACTAAATCGTAAATTAAATCTACAGTAAGTTACTGGCAAACCTGCTACAAAATTACAGCAAAGTTTTACAGTGTGGATATTGCTGCTGTCCTTCTGAAACCTTGTCTGCATATTTAGTGATTTTAATGTTTTGTCAAAAATCATTATTATTAGTCACCCTTTTACTGGGAAATATCGAAACAATATAAAAACGTATTAAAAGTGCTTGTCAACTTTTGCAACACAGTATTCAATCGTTTAAAAAGCACATTTCTTTAAACCATTTTCTGAAAAACAGCAGATTTGGACATTTGAGGTTTTAGAGGGATAGCAACGATATCTCGTTCCTTTGTGCCATTTACATTTTCCTAAATAAGACATTTGTGAAAAATATTTTTAGAAATGTCTAACAGCAGAAGAAAGTCATACAAGTTTGGAAATAATGAATGAATGAGGCATTTATATAGAGCTTTATTGTGTATTGCTGTACACCCAAAGCGCTTTACAATCATATGAGGGGAGTCTCTCCTCAACCATCACCAGTGTGCATCATCCACCTGGATGATGACATGAACTGTCCTTTAAGTTTTAAATGTAGTATTCCCATTTTCCACTATCTCTCCCATCCCGACCGCATTTCACTGAAGTTAACCATCCACAAATGCATTAACCATTAACCATGTTACAATTTTGACGTCACCTCATCTCTCTTCAGCTTCTGGGAATTGTTTTGAGCTGTGTCTTCTGGAACCTTCTGGCGGAAATGAGCGAGTCTGTAGACATGGTGGACTTTAACATCCTGAAACGTGCCGGCTTTAACTACAGCAAACTAGACCTCACGGGGGCTGGTTGGTGTATGTGTCTACCTCGGGATGGTGGTTATCTACCTTTACCTGTAGCAGAACCTGACACCTGGGCTCGGGACCCCATCCCTTTCGATTTGGAACAAGACCAGTCTGAAATTCATCTCGCACATTCTCGGCTGGTAAACCAAGGAGCGGAGTTGCAAATGGGAATGGATGAAGTAGACAATCACGCTTAAGAACCACAGATATCGAGGTCATATCTCAACATATGTTTTTTATTAAATTTGTATATTAGGCTTTTCCTGTTCACACTGTGTGTTAAGAAAAAAATAGTTGCACTACATGTTAGATCGATAACACTATCATGAAACAAAGATTTTTTTTAGGATGATATTGCATGAAAAGGTTTGTATAAACAATTAGTCCTAAAGGGGGAACCTTGACAAAACTACACAAGCTTGTATCGTGTATAATAACATATCACTTGTTGTTTACATACTAATTATTTTATACATCATTTTAATGCATCTTTTTACATATTTAAGGCAGTTTGAACTGTTTATTGTCTTTTTATAATGGAAAGGGAATATAGAAATAATTAAACGAATAGTTGGCAATCAGTTATGTTTATTTTTATAATTTATGGCTTTAATGGGTAATTTAGTCCTTTTTAATTCAGGGAAATTTACTGTTGTAATTTTAGTTGCCATTAGTGTTGTGATCGGCAGATGAAGCTGTGCTTTCATCACGTTTCTTAAACGTTTATTCACACATTTTTAATTCTGTTTCTTACACTACTGTCATAAACCACATTTCTTTTAAAAATGTGTGCAGGCTTTGTCAGTTAGTGTAATGCAAGAATTATTTCGTAACTGTACGAAGACCTTTGGTCCAACCTGCTTATCCTCTGCATAGTTCCAGGAGGGCTGGAAATCTGAACTAAATTATTATTTATTAAAATGTTGCCTTAAGTACAACGGAAGCTTTTTCCTCAGGCTGTTCTGGAATAGCCACGTTGATTTGCAGGTAATTTGTAGTTTTTTTTGTAAGAATTTCTATCTGGCCTTGTGTTTGACACTTTAAGCTGAATTTATCTGTGAGTGTAATGCTCATAAATAATGTTTAGTAATAGTCAAGCACTGTTCTAATGTGTTTGCTGTTTGATGAAAAATGTTAGTCATGTTTAGGTTGGTGGTGTCATACTTGCCATTAATATGTAAAAGCTGTCTTGTATTTCTGAGTCTTTTTGAAATACCTCATGTTTGCTTTGATGACGTTCCTCGAAAGGTGCTACTCTGCTCCAGTTAATGTAGCTCTGATTTTGTAGTAACCTTAATTGTGACTGTCAATAAAATTTTGCTTGAAATAACCTTTTAAATGAGCCTCTTTAGTTACTTAAGCCTTGTAATAAAACACAGAAACCTCTCAAAACGTTTCAGCTGAAAGATTATTGAAGCTGTGAAAATGTCAGCTGATAAGTCACAGGCCACCTGAACTATTGAGAATGTAAACTATTCATACTTTCAAGCCTTACTAATGAGTGAATAAAAGTGAAAAAAAAAAGAAATGGCAACGTTTAATTGAAGATGGTCCTATTTAAAGGTCCGGTTGAACGTGCAGTTTCTAATCTTGAGTACCTATAGAGTAGTATTGCAGGGTTTTTCCTGCATAGAGAATTTGGAGGCGGCCGCCTCAGCCAAATTTCGTGCCGCCTCCGACTCTTGGCAAAATTATGTCGGGTGTCTTCACAAAAAACACTGCGGGCATTAAACAGACTGTCATTTGTAACTGCAGTTGCGGCATTACGCCACAATAAAGGCGCTGTTTCGTTATCAGCACAGTGAGGCGCCGAAGAGTTCAGTAGAAGAGCTGTATTAGCTGTGTTTGGCGGCTGTTCGTGTGTTTTACGTTAAATTTTTTGAAAAGGTTTCCTAAATTAACGTGCTGTACATCATTGGAATGTTTTTAGCTGTTACGTTGGCTCGTAGAATTAGCGTTATACTGTACACGGCGAGTTCGCCAGTATGAACGCACATTGCGATCAGACCGACTCGCACACAAATGACTCCTTTGAACCGATTCATTCTAAACATAATGNTGCATACTTGTCTGTGTACGTACTGTGTGTGTGTGTGTGTGTGTGTGTGCGTGCGCATCTTCGTGTGTGTGTGTGTGTGTGTGTCTATGTCTATGTGTGTTAGTACGTGTGCATATTGTGTGTGTGGAGTGTTTTGTATGTGGGTATGTCTGTCTTCTGTGTTTTCAACTTTTTCTTGTTTTTGCAGGTACAACTTTAATTGTTTTGCTTATAGTCAATATGTCTCATGTACAGCTGCTTTGTAACAATGAAAATTGTAAAAGCGCTTATAAATAAAGTGATTGAGTTGAAGTAATGCCGCAACTGCAGTTACAAATGACAGTCTGTTTAATGCCCGCAGTGTTTTTTGTGAAGACACCCGACATAATTTTGCCAAGAGTCGGAGGCGGCACGAAATTTGGCTGAGGCGGCCGCCTCCAAATTCTCTATGCAGGAAAAACCCTGCAATACTACTCTATAGGTACTCAAGATTAGAAACTGCACGTTCAACCGGACCTTTAAATAGGACCATCTTCAATTAAACGTTGCCATTTCTTTTTTTTTTCACTTTTATTCACTCATTAGTAAGGCTTGAAAGTATGAATAGTTTACATTCTCAATAGTTCAGGTGGCCTGTGACTTATCAGCTGACATTTTCACAGCTTCAATAATCTTTCAGCTGAAACGTTTTGAGAGGTTTCTGTGTTTTATTACAAGGCTTAAGTAACTAAAGAGGCTCATTTAAAAGGTTATTTCAAGCAAAATTTTATTGACAGTCACAATTAAGGTTACTACAAAATCAGAGCTACATTAACTGGAGCAGAGTAGCACCTTTCGAGGAACGTCATCAAAGCAAACATGAGGTATTTCAAAAAGACTCAGAAATACAAGACAGCTTTTACATATTAATGGCAAGTATGACACCACCAACCTAAACATGACTAACATTTTTCATCAAACAGCAAACACATTAGAACAGTGCTTGACTATTACTAAACATTATTTATGAGCATTACACTCACAGATAAATTCAGCTTAAAGTGTCAAACACAAGGCCAGATAGAAATTCTTACAAAAAAAACTACAAATTACCTGCAAATCAACGTGGCTATTCCAGAACAGCCTGAGGAAAAAGCTTCCGTTGTACTTAAGGCAACATTTTAATAAATAATAATTTAGTTCAGATTTCCAGCCCTCCTGGAACTATGCAGAGGATAAGCAGGTTGGACCAAAGGTCTTCGTACAGTTACGAAATAATTCTTGCATTACACTAACTGACAAAGCCTGCACACATTTTTAAAAGAAATGTGGTTTATGACAGTAGTGTAAGAAACAGAATTAAAAATGTGTGAATAAACGTTTAAGAAACGTGATGAAAGCACAGCTTCATCTGCCGATCACAACACTAATGGCAACTAAAATTACAACAGTAAATTTCCCTGAATTAAAAAGGACTAAATTACCCATTAAAGCCATAAATTATAAAAATAAACATAACTGATTGCCAACTATTCGTTTAATTATTTCTATATTCCCTTTCCATTATAAAAAGACAATAAACAGTTCAAACTGCCTTAAATATGTAAAAAGATGCATTAAAATGATGTATAAAATAATTAGTATGTAAACAACAAGTGATATGTTATTATACACGATACAAGCTTGTGTAGTTTTGTCAAGGTTCCCCCTTTAGGACTAATTGTTTATACAAACCTTTTCATGCAATATCATCCTAAAAAAAATCTTTGTTTCATGATAGTGTTATCGATCTAACATGTAGTGCAACTATTTTTTTCTTAACACACAGTGTGAACAGGAAAAGCCTAATATACAAATTTAATAAAAAACATATGTTGAGATATGACCTCGATATCTGTGGTTCTTAAGCGTGATTGTCTACTTCATCCATTCCCATTTGCAACTCCGCTCCTTGGTTTACCAGCCGAGAATGTGCGAGATGAATTTCAGACTGGTCTTGTTCCAAATCGAAAGGGATGGGGTCCCGAGCCCAGGTGTCAGGTTCTGCTACAGGTAAAGGTAGATAACCACCATCCCGAGGTAGACACATACACCAACCAGCCCCCGTGAGGTCTAGTTTGCTGTAGTTAAAGCCGGCACGTTTCAGGATGTTAAAGTCCACCATGTCTACAGACTCGCTCATTTCCGCCAGAAGGTTCCAGAAGACACAGCTCAAAACAATTCCCAGAAGCTGAAGAGAGATGAGGTGACGTCAAAATTGTAACATGGTTAATGGTTAATGCATTTGTGGATGGTTAACTTCAGTGAAATGCGGTCGGGATGGGAGAGATAGTGGAAAATGGGAATACTACATTTAAAACTTAAAGGACAGTTCATGTCATCATCCAGGTGGATGATGCACACTGGTGATGGTTGAGGAGAGACTCCCCTCATATGATTGTAAAGCGCTTTGGGTGTACAGCAATACACAATAAAGCTCTATATAAATGCCTCATTCATTCATTATTTCCAAACTTGTATGACTTTCTTCTGCTGTTAGACATTTCTAAAAATATTTTTCACAAATGTCTTATTTAGGAAAATGTAAATGGCACAAAGGAACGAGATATCGTTGCTATCCCTCTAAAACCTCAAATGTCCAAATCTGCTGTTTTTCAGAAAATGGTTTAAAGAAATGTGCTTTTTAAACGATTGAATACTGTGTTGCAAAAGTTGACAAGCACTTTTAATACGTTTTTATATTGTTTCGATATTTCCCAGTAAAAGGGTGACTAATAATAATGATTTTTGACAAAACATTAAAATCACTAAATATGCAGACAAGGTTTCAGAAGGACAGCAGCAATATCCACACTGTAAAACTTTGCTGTAATTTTGTAGCAGGTTTGCCAGTAACTTACTGTAGATTTAATTTACGATTTAGTTTTAAACATCAATGTACCTAGTTCTTATATTTTCTTTCATAAAACAAGACCTATCTTAGATCACTTTTCTTGTTATGTAAATGTAGCGTAATTGAAGAAATTTTAAATATTTTTACTAGAAAACAAAATAAAAATGCTTAAGAAGAATGTCATTTTTTGCTGTGTTTGTGTCTCTTTTTGCTCATTTTGAATCTCAAAAGTCAAAGTGTTTTAATTTTGTAGAAAATTAAAGTAAAGTTGAACTCAAATTAAAAAAAGTACTAATAGGAAAATATTAAGTAGTAATCAAATCTACAGTAAGTTACTACAGCAAAGTTTTACAGTGCAGAAAATATAACCACAATTTCCATTTTTTGTGAACTGTCCCTTTAACTAATAACACAAGTATGCAAGCATTGCTAAAACATTTGCATAGCATACACAGTTCAGAGGTCATTATAATGTACAAAAGATTTGACCAATCAGAATCAAGTAGCCCAGAAAGGCGGGTAGCAATATGATTCATCACAAGTGCTCTATCGCATATTTGATCACATTTTCGTAAGTGAACTCTTTGCAGTCATTAGAGGATTAATACAGCTGTAACCAAGCGATGCAGCCACATAGGCATGACGTGACTGTGTTAATGCCCACCCCACCGCCAAATCCATCCGAGTCAGAAAGAGATAGATAAGCTGACCAGTTATTTCAGGCAAAAGTTTTTAACCTTTAGAAAGATTGGCCACCAGCTTCTCCAAGGATCACGCATCTCTCTTTGGGCATCTGCATCTGGTCACTGCAGATGCCCATTTTCTATAATTTATTGTTTGGCAGAGGAAGCTCTAATGAGAGAAGAGTCAAACAGAAGAGGTAGCTGGCAATCAAAATGTAAATGTGGCACATCAGGGCAGCAAGAAAGTGCAGAGGGGAAAATAAGAGATGGGGATAAATGAATTTCTGGACAAGAAGAGGCGATAAACAGAATCCAAAAGATACAAAGAAGGGAAAGAGAAAGACGACCACCTAACCTGTGGCAGCCCGAAGGCACAGCAAATTCCAATTGTAGCTCCGATGTTGTCACCCATCCACAAGTTGACAGCATGGATACAGCCACGGACGTGGATTATGCCATCCAAAGTTTCACGCTGCAATACCGAGGGAAATGTTTTTATTATGTGACTGTAGAGCACTGATTCAATTGAGGAAGCAAGGTTGCAAATTCATAAGTAAAGATCATCGTAATGGCATGATGGAAGCTGCGTTTATAATGGCCCTGATGTGATTCGGTTGGTTTTTATCTAGCTAATAAACAAGTGAATGAAGGCACCATTACAGATGATTGCGCTGGAAATGGCTATTGGGGTTTATTGTTGTCGTGTCAAAGCTCCTCTAAGGATAAAAAAAGGTCCAGCAAATGAGTCTCCAAACGTGTTAGTGCACAAAAGTACAAGAGGGAGTATTCTGTAAAATAAAAGAAGCCATTCAAAGTCAGTCAGTGATGACTGGTTATAGGAAATTGCCACCTATGCGAGTTTTCTTTTTGGATGTGTATTTGAAAATCAAACACCAGGGAGCTAATATGTCTCTACGAAAAGGACAAACCAATTGAGTTTTGAAACGCTTGTCTGAAATTCCCCTTACCTGCTGGTTGAGAGTTTTGTAGCCGCAGAGTGTGTTCACAACCTCCCCAACCTGATGGAAAATACACAGACGTTTAATTTGTAAAATTACACGTGTTTATTAATACCATTTGGAAGATATTTGATCACTTTTTATTTGCTATTTGTGCAGAAGAGTTTTGGATAATGCTAAAACTTGCGTTCTTGTGACCATTTAGCTGACTCCTATATGACGGAATTATACAGGGAATTTTCCGGCACACTCTCATAACCATACTAATGCAACCTTTAAACCACAGGCCCATTTCAGTGATGGAATCTGCAATAGGCCTGATGAGCAGGGAGCTCCACTAATCGGATTACAAACAGACTGTAAACATGCCTTCTCCCATAAGCCCAGTCCAATTCCTCTCATACATTTATCATTGTGTGACATTTAACCTCTATTTTCTCCACTTTCTCTATACATATAAACAAAGCATCTGTAAGAGAGTCATATTATTGATGATGCTACATACATTGACCTGAACGCAGTGACCAGTGGGAATCTGGTAGAAAATGTACAAGGTTAAGAAGAACTCATTTATACAGGATTTAAGTTTTTAAAGGCCCAGTGTGTAATTTTGTGGAGGATCTATTGACAGAAATGCAATATAATATACATAACTATGTGTTCAGAGGTGTTTAAAGACCTTACATAATGAAGCGTTATGTTTTTATTACCTTAGAATGAGCTATTTCTATCTACATACACCGCGGGTCCCCTTACATGGAATTCGCCATGTTGTTTCTACAGTAGCCCTAAACGGAAAAACTGCTCCACAGAGTGCATTTTGTAAAAATACGTTATCTCCTTCGGCAAAAAGCAAATACGTAACAACATCTTAGTTCTGTGTCAGCCACAGTAGTGCTTCGAAAGGGAGACTTGGAGTGAACCGATGGTTGCAATTCGCAACCTCACCAGATGCACCTAAATTTGATACACTGGACCTTTAAGAAGAATGTGTGTATTCTAACATCCGAAATCTGACACACACAGAGTCATTCTCTGATGTTAAATTGAAGATATCAATCGGCACCATATGAGAATGGAAACGATAGGACGGGATGTAAGACGTGTTTATTTTGTTGATTATTCATTCTTAGGCCTGTGCTCTCTCACAGCATAGTGAGCTGTCATTCCATAAAGAGAAGGGTGCATTAGTGTCCAATCAACATCATTAACTCAGAGCGAGAGAGAGAGCGAGAGAGAGAGAGAGAGAGAGAGAGAGAGAGAGAGAGAGAGAGAGAGAGAGAGAGAGAGAGAGAGAGAGAGGAGAGAAGAGAAGAGAGGGAGAGAGAGAAGAGAGAGGAGAGAGAGAGAGAGAGAGAGAGAGAGAGAGAGAGAGAGAGAGAGAGAGGGGCACTCAGTAAAGGAGATTCTATGGAGCATAGGGCAGGCAAATTAAATCCTGAGAGTCCTGATGCACTCCTCACCGACTCAAATCACTACTTAAATCACCTTACAACCCATCAGGAAAAGCTGCAAAATCAACTCCTGCATTCAGAGACCCGTTGCTTGCTGGGTAAATGCATACTCTTTGGGGCAAAGATTACTGGCTAAAATAATGAAAAACAGCTTCCCGTGTGCTGAGGTGAAATCGGCATTGATGAACATACCACGACCGGAAGAGGCGAATCTGCAATAGGCCTCACCTTGTGACGGACGCAGCAGGTGTAGGGAACGCCGCAGGCCAAAGCACTCGTGCCATTGCAGAAGTGGTACTGGTTTACTTCCCAGTCCTTGTACTCATCTCCGCCACAACAAGAAAACTGACAAGATGACAAGAAAGAATAGCTATAAAGTCTGCTGAAATATATTTGGAGTAATAGCTTTGGTGCAAATCTGGTGATCTTATTTAAATATTCATTATTTGAACAGTGTACACGACTTGAAGCAAACAATATTAGGTTGACTAAGTAATAACTAAGCAAACAACCTTCTCTTGCACATAGTCCAATATGTTTTTAAAGTCCAGGTCATCATAGTAATGCTTGATTCCCTCTCGTATGCTGTTCTGGAACAACTTGATTGTCTATAAACAGAAAAAAACTGAAGTTAACACAGAACCTCACCGCACAAACATTCTCACGACATTCCAGACTTCTTACCGTCTTTTCAAAGATGAGGGCGATGATGAGAGCCAGAGCCTGGAGAGCCAGGAGAACACAGAGCACGCACAGGAACTGAAGAAAGACGTTTATTTTTAACATTGTGCTAATACTACTACTTCTGGTAGAGAGGATCTCTCTTAAATGAACACACATTCTCAATCCCTCACCATGTGCAGCAGGGTCTTGTTGTCCCTGAGGGAGCCCACCATACCCATCACAGACACAGTGAACATGACAAGTCCCAGCAGTATGAGGACCACGGCAGGAGCCAGAAAAACCCCCTCCAGGGTTCGATTCTTCTGCCTCTCCACTTCTGCATACACTCCGACACATAGCACACACAGACCTAGCAACTAAAAGACAAGAGGTGATGGTGTTTAAAAGACACGTTCGTTTTAGATAATGTAATATGAACTCAAACTAACTTTGCCATTCAAAACTAATCAACTAGTAAAAAAACAAACAATACATTTGCGTTCCAGGCAGTAATTATTATAAGACTTCTTCAAAGTGCAGAATTAAACAAACATTAACCATATCAATGGGATGACGCAGAAGATAAATAAGATGGATGTAGCCAGCCTAACATCAGCTTTTATCTGAATGAAAGAATTTATCGGTACAAGACACGCTGATTGAAGCCACTTAATTTCTAATTTACTTTCCCCAACGTTTCTTTCTGGAAGGATAATGTAATAAATCTGCTTGGTTGATTAACTTTGTCATCTGCCAATTTCAGTTTCCTGACAACTTCAATTAATTCTCTTTTCATTACAAACCACGATACATCGCTCGTGTATTTGTCGGGTAAACCAAGTGTAAGGGCTACAAGCCAAGTTTACAGGGAAAGAGTGGAAAGCCGGTGAGAGATGAACAGCATCCTGAGAGGTTTTTCTACTTGTATCATCATGTTTCTAAAACCCTATTAGTAAATATACTCCTATAAGGCACTGACCAATAGCACTTCCTCTGAGAAAGCTGATCATTTTGATAGTGAGCCAAGTAGAATAATTGCTTTCCTTATTGCAATATATATATATATATATATAAAATATACATACACTGCTCTGAAAACACACACACGCTCAGTGAGAGCACACATTTAGGATAAAGGAGAGAGAAGCACAGGTCAAATATAGCAGACTATAAATTCCTATATGCAATATTAATTAAGTAAAACTTTAAAATTCTAAAGCAGCCCCCCCGGTCAGGCAGTATGCAAACGGTGGCGAGGAACCCAAAACTCTAATCGAGAAAAAAACCTCAGGAGAACCCAGGCCCAACCAGGGGATTCCAGTTCCCCTCTGGCAAAAGCTGCTGCCTCTGCACAAGCTCCAGAGAGCTTGCACAACAAGGCTAAATAAAATAAATAAACTTAATAATAAAATAAATTATAGTTTAAGATTATCATTAATAATCTAATAGCATTTGAAAAATTACGCCACAATAGAGGCGCTGTTTCGTTATCAGCACAGTGAGGCGCTGAAGGGTTCAGTAGAAGAGCTGTATTAGCTGTGTTTGGCGGCTGTTCATGTGTTTTACGTTAAATTTTTTGAAAAGGTTTCCTAAGTTAACGTGCTGTACATCATTGGAATGTTTTTAGCTGTTAAGTTGGCTCGTAGAATCAGCGTTATACTGTACACGGCGAGTTCGCCAGTATGAACGCACATTGCGATCAGACCGACTCGCACACAAATGACTCCTTTGAACCGATTCATTCTAAACATAATGTAAGAGATCAGCGATTCATTCAAAGCTCAGTGAACCACAAGAACGTAGGATGTGAATGAACTTTGCTCATTTAGTAAGACTGGTTAATTCTCACCTGAAGAGTTAGTTAAGCTTGTATTCAAATTTTCAACTTTTCTGTTCAGGTGAATAAATTGAATGTTTTATATAACTTATTAGTTGTCATTTTCATCAAATTTTTAGAACTTTAATATAAGTGTTTTGTTAAGTCACTTAAAGGGACGGTAGGCCTACACACGCATTGCACCACCTCCACCTCATTTTGAGCCAGGAAAAACCCTGTATTGCATACTTCGTATCTTCGAAAAGTGTTTAGTTTGATCACATTTAGAAAAGATAGATACAGCTGTACGATTACGGAGGTGTGCGGGGGGGGAACTAAATCACGAGCACACAATACATCATCGCATTGATTCACTATGAGTTCGTGTTGTTTACATTATGCACGTACATGCCAAGTGCCAACAAAACACAGACATATGACTTAGTTTCAATTACAGCGTGCGGTTCATGTCCGGCACCGCTCCATCTATCAGTTTCAAATGATCTGCAAATCCAGCATTATATCCACCATTTATATAACATCCATAACTGAAATACTGTGAACAAACAAACACACCTCAACTTCTCTCACTATCGCAAGTGTAACGAGCTGCAATCTTGATGGAAAGCGGTTCCTCCTATCACTCGTCGGTAGACGTGTGGGCGGGCTATTTCTTTTGCCTTGCCATGGGTGTGCTTTTCCGGGAGAATTGCCCAATAATTCCGAAACCTATACGAACCTCGGGGGAGTGTATGTATATATATAAAAATACTGCGTAATACGTCCAACTCGTTTTTTAACAAGTTGACCTAAGCATGAGAACCCAGCACATTTAACATTGTAAAGGAGTCAGAATTCATGAAACAGCATTAAACCACCCCTTTAATGTTGATTTCTGTGCATCATCTCATCTAGGGCTGTGCAATTAATCGAAAATTAATTGTAATCGTCAATTTTGGCTTCAACAATTACAAAAACAAAATAATCGAGGTAAAACGATTATTGTGCCACATTCCATTTTGCAAGGATCCTCTCTTTTCTCGTGGTATAAATCCACAGCGCACCCCCTTCTTTTACAGTGGTTCAGCTGTGCTATTTCTTTACATTTATTTTTCAATTGAATTCACAGTTTAAAAGCAAAGTTATTTATTTTCTATGTTGTTTTAAAAGTTAATGAGTAATCGTGTTAAATAATCGGGATCTCAATATTGGCCAAAATAATCGTGATTATGTTTTTTGTCATAATCGAGCAGCCCTAATCTCATCCATCCAATCATATTAATTCCCGTACGATGTGATCTTAGCTGTCCTATGATTTCCTCAACGCTCACTCTATTTTCCCTTTCACGGTGATGACCATCAAGAGTCAGCATGTGGAATAATTATAAGGGGTGCCTCAATGGGAGGAAATGAACTGCAGCATGGAAAATAACACTCATGCACCGAGAGCGGGAACGAAATGCATCCACAGTGGCATAATTATGATAATAATGGTAGAGTTAATAACAGTAATTAACAATTGGCGACTTGGGACTCAAGGACGAGTTCTCGATTCTCTTCATCAGATGAATGAGTACAGCAGAAGAGTACGAGAGGAGCAGATAAAGTGATGCACTGCAGAAGAATAATCAGTACTCAAGTAGATGTTCAGTGCTGTGTGGGATCCAGAAAAGCTGGGGGTTGAGATGTGAGGCGAGTTAAGAAAAAGAAATCCAAACATTCATGTTCTTAAGAAGAGGCCGAGAATCTTAAAGGGGTCAAATGACAGGGCTAAAACGAATATTATCGTTTGTTTTAGATGTAATGCAATGTGTATACACGATTTAAGGTTCAAAAACGCTGTATTTTCCACATACCGTGCATGTTTGTATCAGTGGCGGTTCTAGACTACTGTAACTGGGGGGGCCAGGCAGGGGTCACTTATGCTTTTAGGGGGCACACTAACATGTGTCATGATTAATTTTCAGTCATTTTTCACTGTCATGTATTACTGTTTTCTCTAGAAGTAAACTAATAAGCTAATAAAACAAGTTCAGCTCAAATTAATGTTCCATGGTCATTTATTTCACAACACATTGTATATAGTCAAAATAACAATGACAACAATAATAACATTTACGCACTTTTCTGCATCTTAAATGTACACACATGAATGAAAAACTACCCACAAACAAGATATCCAAAAATCAACTTAAGCGGTCATCTAAACATGATTCACATTATCAGGTATTTCTTTTACACAAAGAAAAAAAACATGAATTTCAAAATTTTCACATGTGATATATGTGGTTTTGGCACACTTTCATGTGAATGCCATGTTAACTAAATACTCATGTAAAAACTCATGTTTTTCACATGGAATTTCAGGGTTACAAAAGTTGTCTCTCTGCACAACTAAATCACCTTGCTGATGGGTCCTCTGTTCTTCTGGACTTTCTTCATTCTCTAAGCTTTTCTCACTCTTTTTCAGAAGCATCTTTCTCCAGCCTTGACTGACTATTATCTTTAGTTTTCTTATTAAAAAAGGACATTATGTCCTTAGGATTTTTTCTCTTCATTTTAACTGCAAATGGGAAAATTATGAAAATGTGTAAATGAAAAGAGGACTCTCAAATACACCACAAGTAATATACAGGACAGTATAGAATAAACTGTATTGATTACTCTGCTAATTCCTTGGGAATGACAGACCATTTATTTTAATTATAAAGCAAAAGTGCATTTTATCAAACATTCACCCCAATAAATGTAAGTTACATTTGATCTAATTTCATTAACAAATAAAATTTCTTTAGTGTGTTAACACCTTCTCTGGCAGCAGCTGATTCTTTGTATAGGCACGAGTCACGACTGCTTTATATGTAGATTTAACATGCGCAACACCGCAAAATATAGGTCAGTATTTTAATATGATGTGTAATGATATGCATTTTCATTATATTTTTACAAAATATTTCCATTACCTGTATGATGTAGACGTAATGCACAGACTCGACATTGTTTGCGTCTTGCTTGCGTAATCTTACTTTTGTAGCGATGTTTCGTTCGTGAACGAATCGTTCTTTTTGAACGAATCTTTAAAGTGAACGAATCATTCTCGTTCACTGAAATCTCTCCCTCGAGCACAGAGCGTCTTGGCTTAAAAGAGTGTCTAAAGCACGAGCCAATGGCGTTCAAGAGTGAGCTTTGACAGAGCATATGATTGGTTGAATGTACTGAACGAATACGCCCTTCACTGAACGAACGAGCCTGTGTTTGAGTCTGAACGAGACCCGCTGATTCTCGTTCGTGAACGACATGAACGAGCTGTATACTTCTCACTCGTAAACGAAATGAAAGATGAGGTCTCTTGTTCAACAAGTACAAGAAACGGACACAATGTAAAGCGAAAATAATGCAAGCTGATGGTTAAATGTAACAAAGACAAATTAACATTGTCGTTTTTATTGCATGGAAAATGTCAAGCCCTGTTTACTCAGTTATTGTACTGCAAGCACAGGTGTTTTGTGTGCATTTTGTATCATTTATTGTTCTTTCAAATAAAAACGACTTCATTACGTTTAATTCATGTCATGCACTTCTCTAAAAACTGTAAAACAAAAAAGTATTTGTTTGTTAGCCCTCATTCGCGTCACGTCAGCAAATAGCATTCCAGTTCCGGCTGTGAAGGGACGTGTAATTGGTTAGATCTTCCACTGAACGAATACACCCACACTGACCAAGTTCGCTGTTGAGTCTGAACCAGAGAGAGATCTCGTTCGTGAACGAATTGAACGAACTGGTACGAAATGAACGAAGTGACACTGTAGGTCGGTCATTTAGTCTCGTTCAGCAATCGGCAGAAAGCGGATGCAAAGCGCAGTTACAGGTAGGCTACTTTGCACGCTTGTTTATTTAAAATACATAAACTTCACGTTTAACATAATCCCAGATTTATGAATGTGTAAATGACCAAACAATTAACTTTTTAATTATGCAGAAAAACCTTGTGCGTTGGTCATCTGAACCACTTATTTAGACATATTTTATTAATTTAATGAGTAGATCAAAGACACATTTTAATAAAGCCTGTAATCAGTTTATACGTCCATTAATACGTTCGTTGACATAAAACAACTCTTTTTCGCCACCTGCTGGCGTATTATAGAAATGGTCACTGAACGAGTCAGTGAACGAATCTGAATGAATCATTTTGGTGAACGAACTGAAAAAGAATGAATCACTCAAATGAATCATAATTCCCATCACTATCCTTTTGGCACACAAGCATCATTACTGACACTCGCAGAAAAATTCCAGAAACGATTACAGATTTAGGGGGTCCAGTGAAAGTGACAGTGTGAAAGTGACCTATTAGTCAGATATGGTGACCCATATCCGAAATGTGACCTCTGATCCAGAGAGTAGTGAACACACGCACAGCAAGTGGTGAACAGTGGGCAGCTATCACTGCAGCGCCCGGGGAGCAAGTAGGGGTAAGGTACATTATAAAGGATTTAGTGAGAGCCGTATTTGCACAGTGACAACAGCGCCTACTAGGATCACAGAATACGACGGTCACAGAATTTGCTGTAACACCGGAAAATGAAGATGATCAAGCCGATACATCATCTTTGCCAGCGCGACTTGAGCAGGATGTAAAGGATTGGTAAGGTTTTTAAAATATATATTATGTTAAATAGTTAAAAACTATAGCTAACTGTTTTACCTTTTATATACGATGTTATAAAGATGTGCCGTTAGTGATCAACCAGTGTTACGCCACGTCTCGTTGCGACTCAACAAAGACAATAAACCCCATTATAAACACGACATTTGTTGCCTCTAGTTGGAACATAATTACTGATTATTATTAGGACTTATGTTGTCTTTTTTACGTTGCGCGCGTGTCTGCATTTGCAGATCACAAACACACGACAAACTCAACTCGCGTTAGTCCGTAACAAAGTTTTTTACAATGGAAGTATACTTACAGGCTGCGAATCTGAAGCGCCAGACTGTCCTTGCGAAGTTGTAATGGTTGGAATTGCCCCACTTTTTAACAAAAGCTTTCGTGCACAGCCGGCCTTGATCTCTCCCAGGTTCATGAATCAATTATCTGTGAAATGAGCTGCACACACTTGAATATTCGGATTGTACTGTTCTGGAACAGTATTGTAAATAAAATGTAACCATTCGTTTTTAGTTGTCTCATCTTTTGGAAGAGCAAACAAAGAGGTTTTCTTTTCACAACGAAACACACAGCATCTCCACTACATTGCTCTGGCGGCGACGATACAATGAGATTTACAAGTACTACGCCCACTTTACTTGCGTATACATTTGGGCGGTCTTTAGTGAAGTCATACCACGAAATGACGTACATTTGTGGTGGTGTGGTTACACGAGGCGTTTCAGGCCAATATTATCCGACTGCAATATCGGAGGCTGCACTCTCAGGGACGCACTTCTGGGGACGCACTTCTAGGACCCTAATTGGTTTTTACAGCGCCACCTACCGAATCGGAGTTAGGAGAGAACCGTAATACCAAGGACTCTTGTTTTTGAGGACCGAAAAAGTGCAACTAAGACAGTATATCCACCCAATTCTAATTACTTAGTTTTTAACAGGTTTATTACACACAAAAACTGTATTTCATGCAATTAAACCTTATTGCTAACAGCTGAATGTTGAGTAATTATTGTGACTAACTAGCATAATATAATAACTAAAATAAACAAGAAATCATGGTATTCCCTTTTTAGTCACTAGATCAACCACATTTCAAGTACAGAGTTGTTAGATTTAATTTCCGCATAAATAAATACAAGCCCACAAAATCAAGAATTGTGAAGTGTTAAGCTCACTATACATTGTCGGCTATATATATATAGGGTAGGAGGAAGGGGTGCCTTCTGGCTATTCATGGAAGGAGGGGATTCCTTCTAAGCTAAACATTCTTTGTCCGAACTGCTATACCTTATTTGGTCATTCTGTGAATCCCTGGACATATGAAACCTGCCAGATGTCTTTTGGCACCGTATATAAAGACTTGTAGTTTCTAAAATAAATGAGTTCAAAAGCTTGATGCCTCTCTGTGTCTTGTTTTTGTGCTCCCAGATCTGCAGAAGAATTCTCTCACAACATCCAACCTATTTATGATTTGATTGTACTGGTGGTCCAAAACACAGAAAGAAATTTAGTGTTCATAGGAACCAGAAATTTAACAAGAGTGAAGACACAATGATGACTCTGGGTGCAGATTTAAGATTGTGTTTATTTAAAATCACAACTGAACAGTCGAACACACACACACAAAAAAAACAATATAAATAAATAGACTTAAATTAGGCCGAAGCCCAGTACTTGACCAATTTATTTATTCATCTTTTGTCATACTACTGCCTGCACTGAGCTGTGTCCTTGAATAGACTACACAGTACATTACAAAATCTAGCACATTGTATTTTAACAGTTAATTATTATGATGTTAAATGTAACAATCAATATTATACAAACAGTGTCAAAATGAAGAGACATGCATCGTGGGATTAACAAATTAACTGTGAGCACGAGACAATTAAAACATTAAGATTAATTTAAATTACTTAAAATGGAAAAACAATGAGTAATTAACAAGGTTTCACAACGAAGAGTGCTACAGTTTATTGTGCTGGCTAGGTCTAGAATTGATAATCTGTCATGGCTCTGCTTCCTTAGTCATGTTTTTCTTGGTCCTGTAGCAGAGCCATGACAAAGTGTTTGGTTATGTGTGTAGAGAAACATATTATTGTCCGTTTGACAATAATATACGTTCTCTCCAGTGTCTTGTCATTGGCCCCATTCCTCTTGTTTCCTGTTATCTTTCCCTGAGTGTTTAATGTCCCACACCTGCCCCATGTCGTTATCCCTCGTTTGTCTTCCCTATATATACCCTCTTGTTTCTTTGTCCTGTGCTCTTGTATTATGTATGTGTGTGTACTGCGTTGTGTTAGATGGCGTTGTGTTAGATGGCGTTGTGTTAGATGGCGTTGTGTTAGATGGCGTTGTGTTAGATGGCGTTGTGTTAGATGGCGTTGTGTTAGATGGCGTTGTGTTAGATGGTGTTGTGTTAGTGTGCTTATCCATGTTCCTGTTCCTTGCCTGTTCGTGTTTTGTGACTTTTGTGACTTTTATGAATTAAGACGTTTGGTCGTGTTTTTGAGTTTAGTTTATTTGTCTTGTTTTCATTTTGCCCCCTCGTGGGAAGTCTCTTGTTTTATTTATAGTTCTTAGTTCTGTTTTCCCCCATTATGGGTGTTTTTGTTCGGTTTTGTGTTTTGTTTTAAAATAAATATCTGTTAACCCCTTCACGTCTGCCTGCGCTTGGGTTCTTCTGCCAGATCCTGACATAATCATCCCATAATCACAAAATCAACATGTGCTTGCCAGTCGTGCTACAGTTTCGCTAAACGAATATACTTACAACTCGTTTTACAGCATTAGAAGCTTATATTGTGGCTATATATTGCATTCAAGACTATTTAGCAACTCACTTCGGCTACATTAACTTTCCAATAAAATGTTAAATGTTTTTAATGTTGAACTAATAAAAATTAATTCAAATTTGACACTCACACTCTGTCGTCCATTCTGGAAATGCACTCGATCGATGCACTCGACTCGTCACTTCCGTTGTCACAGGGTCCTAGAAGTGCATCCCCAGAAATGCGGTCCTGAGAGTGCAGCCTCCGATATTGCAGTCAGATACTACTCTTTCAGGCAGGTCTGGGTGAGCATTCGCTTTAAGATAGAATACATCTTTTGTTCTGACACTTTAATTTTTGCAATTTTACGTGTCTTAATACATGCATGGGCAATTTATAACACACCAAAGACACAGAAAAACACGTATTCGCGCCATATGACCCCTAAAAATTATTTATAAAAAATCCCTGAGCACAAAAGGAGATTTTAGAATATACTATAATATATATAAAAAACAGCGGTTTCTAAAATTAATTGTCTTCTGTTCCACAGAAAGAAAATGTATTGTTAATTTTGTGGATAATCTGTCTCTTTAATAATTCAATATGCCACAGGAGAATGCTTTTAGCCAGCAGGAGCACAAACATCAGGTTTGATGCTGCATGTTTTTGTGTGGTTCAAACTGACATTTAATGTTATGGAATTAGTCTTCTTGATGGTGCAGTGACCTCAGCATCAACATTTAAAGATTAATTATCATGATGCTACTGTGAATGCGTAACTCTGTATTAAAAGGCCTGGTGTCTGATGAAGGGGTTGGGGGGAGCTGTGTTTCTTATCTGTGTAATGAACCCAGCTCATCCCTCTGAAGGGAAAATTAATCTAACCAATTCGAAGAGCTAAATTGTATTACAACAACAGGTGTTTGGAAGTTTGGTTGAAATGCTTTTATCTCTGGCTGAACATACATCAGTGTTTATCCGATGCTGGCATTTTCGAAACAAGCACCTTAAATTTGAGATGATGAGACGCAAGTTTCACGTCAAACATTGGGAGTTTAAGGAGATATTTACTCGCTTCATTGCTGTCACTGACAGGATGATACGATAGAGTTAGAAACAGTGGCGGAGTGCTTGTAATACAAATGGATTCTGCAGGTGTTTTTGATGAGGTCTTCTTTAGTAACATTCCAATGTACAACTGATGGGTGAACTTGGCCCAGGGCCAGAAGAATTTGAACCGGTAGATAAGAACTATGAGCAAATGAAATGTAATTTTGTTTCACTGGAAAGTGAGTTTATTGCACCAGTCACAAACAAAGATGCAGTAATCCAACCCAACATTTCTATATTTTTAACACTTCTAAATAGTAAATAGTTTCAGAACTTATCTCAGATCTAATCATCATTAACTGTCATTAATAAACGTATTATGTGACCCTGAACCACAAAACCAGTTATACGGTATATTTGTAGCAATAGCCAACAATATTGTATGGGTCAAAATGATTGATTTTTCTTTTATGCCAAAAATCATTAGGATATAAAGCAAAGATCACGTTCCATGAAGTTTTTGGAAATGTCCTACCGTAAATATATCAAAACTTTATTTTTGTGAGTGGATGCAGAAAAGTCTCGAACAAAAATGGCTGCTGCCCGTTCTTTGATAATTACCCACTCAAGTTTGATATCTATGTAAAGCTTAGAATTTCTGCTTTCGGGTTCATCTACTCTCCACAATGTCCGTACAGCGCTAAGCCAATAGAGAGTTTTAAAACAAACCCTCAGGTTCCAGATTTTCAAATAGCCTAGTTGGATCTCGGCCAAACATTGTCCTATCCTAACAAACCATACATCAATGGAAAGCTTATTTATTCAGCTTATTTTGATGATGTATGAATCTCAGTTTCAAAAATTGACCCTTATGACTGGTTTGGTGGTCAAGGGTCACATTTAATAGTACACAGACATAGCGAATAGAAAACTTAGACACTGAAAACATGTTAGTTTGACTGCTGTCTACACGTATAAGGTAATAAGATAAAGTTGCAAAAATCGTTATAAATGTAAGAGAATATTGGAGACCAGACCAAAGCTAATGATAAAAATACAGAGGAACGGTCACAATCACAAGAGCCGATGAACGATAATACTGCCAAAAGGTGATTACATTCCTAAATGTTGATTGGCTTTTCCTGCACTCTTAAAATGGAAATTGATTGTTTTGTGTTATTTATTTAACACATCATGTGTTACTTTCAACACATATTGTGTTGATTTCTAACACAAGTTGTGTTGAAAGTAACACAAAACGTGCTGTACCACGAAATAACACGGAGATGTGTTCAGTTAATGTGTTAATGTGTTGTCCTTAACTGAACACAAATGTGTTGTTTTTAACACAGCTGATTTTAGATTGCGTAGAAACCCACTCATACAGAACTATGAATAAAATTCATCTTAAAATGAGTGACAGCTTTTTCCAACACCTTTTGTCTAATTTTGTTACCACAAATTTTTTTAGTTTGTTCCTTTGCAAAGAGGTAAAGCAACAGCATGTCATCTGCCTTCATGTCTGTTATACTGCAGCATGCAAGCTTAGAATGAGCATAGCATTGCTGTTATCATCCGTTAGTGTTAACACTAATGTAGACAATTTTGCAAGTTTTTCTTTTTTATTTCACATTTATAATTAAATCTTAAAGATGTTTGCTCAACATTTAGGTTCAGCTCTAATTGTTCTGTTTGTGTATTTTGTTCTAAAACTGAAACAGGAAGTGCATTTTAACCAATGCGGATTGTTCAAAATTGTCTATAATTCTACTGAAATTAGTATTTGTTGTTATTATCGTTGTAGTGTGAAAGGCCCTTTATAGTGTGTTGTGTCATGAATCCTTTACTGTACTGTTAGATTGCAGCCTGTGACCAAGTCATATTAGTCTAAATATTGTCATGATTTTTGCTGCAATATTTTTTCCATGGCAACAGCTGTAAGTACAAGGGAGCATTTAAGTGAACAAAGGGAAATGGGGGAAATTGCTCAATATAAGGCTTACAAATGAACCAAATAAAATAATGGGGGTACAATTTGAACTGTAACTGGTTGCAAATGGGCTTAAAATGACAGAGCTAGTTTTCCAGCACCTGTGCCCTGCAGTAGAGCTCATTTGATTTCTGCTCTTTCCATCACCTGTACAACTGTACTGTTTTATTGAAAACCCACATTTTAAAAACCAAATGCAACTAGTCGAAAGATTACAACCAGTTTGCCCAGAACTATATGAATTGTTTTCTGAGCAACATTTAAATATATTTTGCATCCTGTGTTGCGTTGGGTTTTCTTCTCGTACTTCAGACATTAGTTTGCTGGCATGCCCTTCTCTAAGGTTTACTTGAAGTGTAATAGGTATTCACTCTACCTCGCCTTGCCATTATCCCTAAGGTAATATGCAGAGTCATCTCTCATCATCTCCTGACAAAAAAACCCATATGGTGTTATCAAAAACGAATCGACCTGGGACGTCCATGCTCCTGGACCGCAGAATGAATCCAATCTCAGCAATGAATATCATTGAGTGTCCCTGATTACCAACAAAAATGCAATGCAAAATGTGGAATGGATTCTGTCATGAAGCTTCTGTGTGCCACACAATAAAAATGGGTTTTTATTTTCATCCATATGTCATTTTTGCAGGAAATATTCTGTTTGTGCGGAGGCTGGAGAGCTTTCTTTTGATTGTCAGGTGTAAAATGGGTTTCCAATGAACGTGTCGGTGACCCTGTGTGGTGAATGATGAAAATTTGAGGTGATTGTTTTTTTTAATCTTGTCTTGGTGAGAGTTATTAATTAATTATTATTAATTGGTCTCCAAATGATGCTAGGTTTTCCATCATGCTGTTAATAAGAGACCTTCTCATAGGCCAGAGATTGCATTCTGTGTCCTTTTTGTTGAATCGTGTCAATTAAAGTGATCTAAATAAAGGTCTTCTTACTCTTTAATACCACAGTTCAGGTCAGCCTGAATCACAGATTAATGCCAACTGCAAAGCCCAAAGCATGAGATCACAATGAGTTGCTGAAGGTTATCTCGAGTCCGTATTTGTTATTGATTGTGTGTGCTTTTGATGCTTCGTAGTGTGCGAGGAAACTGCGGTCTCTGTGCTGCTTTGAATTGGATTTTTCTCAGTAGTCAATAATTTCAAAGCACATATCCTGACAAAATTCTGTCATTTGTGTTTGTAAAAAAATAACTAGAGGCCAAACTATTGTGTTATTCGGTTTTAGAATCACACAGAGAGAAAAGCTAATATTTTGACATTTTAGTGTTTAATAGGAAAATCTATTAGTGAGAGATGACAGTGTTTTGAATAGTGAAATATAGGACAAACTTTGACGATAATATTTTAAACATTCCTGTCCATTGACAGGAGTCATCTGGTTAAATAAACAAGCATGGACATACGAGGGCACAGGGAGTCACTAATGCCCATAACTCTGTTAGTCCCAGATATTTCCATATTGACCCTGTCACCATCACACAATTGACTCGTATGTGTTTGTGAGAGAGAGAGGGGTGTCAGTGATTGGGAGAGTAGCATGTTCATTCTATAACATGTTCAGTTTTTGTCCCATGCCCAATTGAGCTGTGATCCTCTGTCATTTCATGTATTGATGAATCCTTTTGATTAGCAAATCCCTTCTCAACTCTTCATCAGTGCATTGCAACTGACATCAGGTAAGACGTTTATTTTTAGTCATGCAAATAACACTGATTTAAAAACAGCGTGGCACTTAATTCACTGTGGCTTTGATCTGAAGGAATATGGGGTCATCCAGTGAGCATGGGTATGTTGCTTTGTAACTGACTTTTTTCTGGTTCTGGTTGTTTGGCTTTTTGGTGAAGGTATAAAGCATTGTTTGCGCTTTTAGTCTGTTTTTGTGTTTTCAAAGTGTACAAATCATAATGACTTATGTGCAGAAGTGTCATTTTGCAGGATGTCATGGGTTCAGTGGATCTTGTCGTGGATAAAAGCAAAAAGCTTATAGAGTTTTGAAAAGACAGACAGCAGAAGAAAATAGAAATTAAGCAAGAAACTGGGATTAAAGAATAAGGATTAAATTCAAATCAAGTTTTTTTTCATTATCACTCCGCATTGTTGCAAAGCAGGTTTACAGTAAATACATAACAGAAAGTATAGTGACAGAAGTAGAAAATACATGAAATTATGAAATATATAGAATATATAATGGTATTGCTGTGGTAATATTGCAAATTGACTAAAACTGAAAATATTGTCTGAGGATAATTGTCAGTATCCAAAATGTATGTTATGGCAAATCATTTTTATGATACATTTATTTGGAAGAAATTATGATTTAAGTGTATCCAGTGGAATGCTGAAAAGGAAAATTCTTGTATAGAAAATATCATTAGTTCATGAGCTGTTTCATGACATTTTACTGTCTATCATTTATCAATGAGATAATCTGCTGATCTAATAAGATTAAAACCTTTTCATTTACCTTAATGAATATATTCATGTTTCTTGTCAATGGATACCATTTTTCATCCGAGGGTTATGCGAGCAAGACCTATTTCATGCTTTTTAATCACTATCTGACACTGTAAGATCTAGATTAATGTTTGTTTTATTGCTTCATCTCTTGTTAGAAATAGTAACTACTATGTTCATGTTGAATTAGTTGGCGATGCTATATATAAATTCTACTTGAAAATATTTTTCTGGTGGAGTGTCGAACTAAAGTGCAGTTTGAACCGCGTGAAGGAAGATTTCGGAGCGTGTATGTCTGAAGCGAGTGAATGAGAGTGCTTGAAGCAGGGAGGTCGGCAGAGATAAAGAGACATTCACAATGAGAGGGATCCATGCAGGATGAAGAGTCAACACTGTGCCAGTGTTAAAAGTGGGCTAAGCACAAATGGCTAAAGGGATAAATCGATTGGATCTCTGAATGAGGACGGCCGACAGCATTTCCCTTTCACTATTGTTCACTCTCTTTCTGCTGGCCATTGGGTGTGAAAGACGTGACATAGTCATCCAGTTTGGTATCCAACAGAGCTTATCAAATGCAGCAGCGTGCCTTTTTTTTAATAAAAGGTGACATTTAATTTCTCACCTGAGCCAAAAATACAGAGCTGTATTACACTCTGGAACATTTAGAGTAATAAGATCATTTTAATACGTAATAGATTAATTTATCTTTATTTTTGACTTCCAGAAACATAATAATAGTCTTGGTATAATTTCCAGAGAGATCGATCTTATCTTATGTTTTCTTGTATCGAGACAAAACAGCGTTTCCATGCATCCAGAATATATGCAAAACAATAATGTAATAAAACAAAATTACTGTGTAAAATAATCTTATGATGTTAGCAAAATTATATCCAGTGTGCAATTTTTGATGACTTAATATTGAAAGGAAGAGACTGGGTTTTATTATTAGATCGCATGAGCTTTCCTCTGGTTAATTATGCATCTTTCCGTTGGCCATTTGTTCTGTTAATTATTTCACTATTGATCAGTGATTGGCAGCGATTCAGCAGGCAGCTCAATGCTCAGTGTGTGCCACTGCCCGCAGCCATGCCCCGACCAAAGTCATACCAAAAGGGAACATATACAAATGTGATTATTTTCAGAAAATGACAGTAGTAGTTTCAGTATGCAATGCTTGCTTTGTCTCATGTCTATATTAACATTCCCTCTTATTTACGTTTTTTTAGGATGGACCATGATCGAGGGGGCGGCAACAGTCGTTACCGTTATGAAGAGGAAGAGGGTAGGAAACCCAAAACACAAAAATACACACATGCACAACTTTGCGCAGCGAAGTAACAGTTCAAGAACAGAAATGGCTGTGTAATTTGTTTGAAATTGCTCTAAGCGTTGTTTTCAATTTATTTGTTTAACCTAGAACTAAAAGTGAAACCTGATCTCGTTTTGAGATCTCATTAGAGTGAACACAATGAGAAGAGATAGATGGAAGAAAATATTACATTCTACAGACAAATTTAAAGTGAAAAACAATAACAATAATCTATTCCCGTCCACAAATAGAGTGTACCCCCACCCCCAGTTTTGAAAAATTGGTTACATCCTTCTTTTGACGTAAACATTATTTAACTTGCCATGAAGAAAATGTTCATTGACAGTTTTAGAGATAATAAAATTTTTTGCATTTTCATTCCTCTCAATTGGAGAGTTATGCACCTTTAAATATCCAAAAGTGTCTTCGGTTTAAGCCATTTTACCCTTTTCACTTTTATCTCTTTATTATCCTTCATCAATCTAATAGGCAATAAAGTCAAACACTTCCTGTTAATGGCTATCATAATAAGATGGACAATTAAAGATTGTTAAGTAAGTGTAAAGCACATATGTTCCAATTAGTGAAGGTAATATAACTGGAACGGCATCTAAAAATTGCTTTCACAATTAACCAGACTTTATTTTTTCTCCTGAATAAACTTTAAATAATAAACAATCACACAGTAGGTGAATTCACACATTCCTATAAGAAAAAAATGAACAGTATGAGACATAATGACTGGAAAAGTAAATATTGGGGTTGTTCTGTAAATTTGCTGAGAGAATGAATAAATGGAGGAACTCCTCTCATGCATCTCAAACTGTATACAGTATATGGATGTCAGCAAATGTGATGCTTTATAAAAAACAATGTTAAGCTTAAATAGCTTAACATGAATATAAGACAACATTAAATAAATAATTGACCAAAAATTAAAAAAAATCATTCATCCTCAAAAACTGTATATGTATATTCTGTGGAAAACAAAAGAAGATATTTTGAGAAAAGTCTCAGTTGTTTTGTATCCAGACAATGGTTGTCAATGGGAACCAATGTTGTTTGGTTACCAGCATTCATCAAAATATCTTCTTCTGTGTTCTACAGAAGTAAGAAAGTCAAACTGGTTAGGAATGACATGAGGGTGAGTAAATGATAAAAAATTATTCTCATTTTTGGTTGAACTATCTCCTAAAGTCTTATTCTTGCAGAAGATGGTAAGATTCTCTCTTACATGCTATTATTTATAATTTCACACTTGCAGACACTTTCAAAGATTTTTTCTCATCCCTTTCATAATAATTTTAAAAAATTACATGCGACATAGTATATATCTCAATTGATTCATATATTGCTGGATAAATAGAATCTTTGAACAGTCAATGTTTTTTAGTTGAATTAATGGCTGAGAATCCACTTTAAAGTTTTCAAGTAAGTTTTTATCCGTGGGTACCACTGGGAGGTTTTATTTGAGGTTTAATATTGTAGAGCTGATATTTAATTATTTTTATATATATATATATTGAACCTACTGTGCCAATAAAAGCAGGAGGAACAATATGTTCTGCTGCATCAACTGGTCTTGATCATATTTGCTTGAATGAGCAGAGCATTTTTTTATTAAGCATGAAATCACTTTTTAAAAGTCTAAGACAATATTTCTATTTTTTTACCACTGTTAAAATTTCTGAAGTTGTTGATATTTTAGGTGACCAAAAATATTGTAGAGGCTTTCTTATCAAAAGATTCGATCTTCCTCCTCACTCAGATCATCAGTCTGTCTACATTGGTGTGCCGGTGCCCCGCGGTTACCGTCGCAAACGCAGACGGAGACGTTCGTCCATGTCAAGTCGTGATGCAGATGTAGAGCGAGGACTCCGTCATGACCATCACGAACACTATGATTGCAATGAGAGAGACCGCTATGATCTCGAGGCGGGAGGCCTGGATCAACCAGAACACAGCCTGCCACAAGACATAAACAGAAACAGTGAGTGTCTAATCAGCTCACAATACTTGCAGTGATTAGCTGCCTCGACTGGCGTGGCGGAAGAACCCAATTGCAGGCAGCGGGGATGAAGGGGTTAACACAATGGTTTATTAAATAATAAAACACAAAACAAAAACCCTCGATGGGGGAAACAACCACAGATAACAAAAGACTTCTACAAATGACAAAGAAAAACTTCACGCAATGGGGCAAAACAGAACTAAGTCAAAACTAACACTCACTTTAGGGAACAGATATCAGGATGAGGCAAGACGAGGATACGAACACGAGGCTATATGAACAAAGGCACATAAGCACACGGTACAGGTACATACAACGCAAGAGCACAGGACAATGAAACATGAGGGCATTAAATAGGAAAGACAAATGAAGGATAATTGACGAGGGCAGGTGGGGAACATTAGACACGGCAGGGAAGCAATACATGAAACGAGAGGGGCGGGGCCAATGACAAGACAGAGAAAGCACATGAGATGTAAAAACGTAAACAACTCATGGCTTTCTCACATAAAACCTAAGGGACCTGTCACGATCCTGCCACACGACTAGAAAATCATGAACAAGAAGGCAGGACCGTGACATTAGCATGCTTGTTAAGTGTTTTAAATGACACTGCAAAAATAATGTTCTTAATCAGTCATTTTGTCTGCCTAAACCACATCAAAAGTAAAAAGCGATTTTTCCAGGATATATTTTCTTGTTTAGACAAGAGAAAACAATTTGCCAAGAGTAAAATCTTGAAATAAGACAAAAACAGATTATTTTTCGGTAACGTGCTCTTTAGATTAGATTCAACTTTATTGTCATTGCACATGTACAAGTACAAGGCAACGAAATGTGACCTCTGCATTTAACCCATCCAGAGAGTAGTGAACACACGTACACCCGGAGCAGTGGGCAGCTATCACTGCAGCGCCCGGGGAGCAAGTAGGGGTAAGGTGCCTTGCTCAAGGGAACCTCAGTTGTTACCCGCCGGCCCTGGGAATCGAACCGGCAACCAATTTTTCTGGTCACGAGTCCGACTCTCTAACCATTAGGCCACACACAACTTAATGACCTAAAATGCTCTCTGTATGGATTGATGGATTGATGTGGCCAGTTATGGAATGATGATAGCCAAACACTTGCATGGGAGTAAACAACACAAGGAACATAAACGTTCTATAGAGTTACAGTATCATGACATAACATGCATTTAGATGTGACACTTTAATTTTCCATGTTAATGATAAATTTGCACCAAAAATGTTGTGCTTGTCAGTCACGTATACAATAGACTAATGTGTAAAAACACCCACACAAGTTTATTTTCTTTAGGGGCTCTGATTTATAAATTCCATCCGTAATCTGTAAATACAAAAAAATCTCCCATTTTTCAACACTAATTCTTCTGACAAGGGCTAATAAAATGGGGTATAACCTCTGTTCTTGTAGACATGAAAGTCAATGCTATTGATCTTTTCCTGGCCTTACTCAGAGCTCTGTGTACAGTTCATCTCAGTGTTGTGAAAACAGACACACCATCTGTAACACTACATTCTACATGAAATTTAACTACCACTCAAACTTCTGGTTGTGATTGAAAATTTAGTATACTAAATTGAAATAACACAAGCATCAAACATATGTACTAAATAAAAAATATAATTGAAAAAAACGAAAAGAACAGAACACTGTATGTAGATAGAAATAGCTAATTCTAAGGGAACAAAAACGTAACGCTTCATTACGTAAGGTCTTTATACACCTCTGAAGACATATAGGTATATTATATTGCATTTCTGTCAGTAGATCCTTCAAACAATTACACACAGCACCTTTAAACTTTCATTTATTGCTCAGTTCTATCAATTGCTAATTTTTACTAAATTACAATAACAGACGCTGTAAAATACTAGTGAAATTACTGTCAAGGACACAAATTTAGCCTTTTTTCATGTCAGTCACCACCATTTTTTTGTGTCAGTCAGCATGACTTTCAAACCAAAGTATTTTAATATGCGATATCTTTCATTTGTATAAATAATATACAGTACATCAAAGCAATCTGATGGGATTTCATACCTATTTTACAAGGTGGCTCATTCATGTGAATTGTCCCCTGTGACGTTAGGTTTAGGGGCGGGGTTAAGGTAGCCATTTATCGTTGATTTGCCATCTCGTGAAACTGACGTTTTTAGCAAAATTAGCCTTTGCGGCTGTGATTTTAGGGTTTGGGGTGAGGTAAGGTGTTGGTTAGCCAACTCCTAAAATATTCACGACTTCTTTTGATATCAGGTCTGTGTTTTGAAAGTCGTGCTGAGTGACACGAAAAAATGGGGAAATTCGTGTCAAGGACAAATTTCGTGTCTATGCCACAAACTGCCTTGAGACTGGGTTGAATACATATATTTTCACAAACCTTTTATTATACTTTACTGACACTTCATCAGGGCCTTCTGGAAGCTTTTAGTTCTTTAGGAGTCTTTAGGGAGCATTTCATGAGAGATAAACCCGATTGTCATGCCATAGAAAATAAAGATGTACTGTACTGTGTAGAGTCAAGAAATGCTAAGCAGCAGAAAGAGAGGTTGCCTCAAGCTCCTATGCCAACAATGCACAAAAACACAGAGCACAGTGTGAATTCGTACCGAGTCACAGCACAAAAAATTAATGAAAGATGGCTTACACTGTACATGTAAGAGCACAGACAGCCATCACAACACCATGTCAAAGCCAGTTTTTTTTAAAGTGTGGTTTCTCCACCACTTAAGAAAATGTGATGCATGCAACTTTATTTATAAATCTGTAAAACGGAGGAACATTAAGAAATGGTTTTCAATTTCTTTCTCTTACATTTACATTTAGTCATTTAGCAGACGCTTTTATCCAAAGCGACTTACAAAGAGTTCAGGGAGCAATAAGCGATATGTCATACAGGAGCAATAATACAATAGGTGCTAATACAAAGTTACTAGTTTCAACAAAAGCTAGACCACTACCTGTTGAGAGAAAGAGAGAGGGTTTTTTTTTTCTCATTTCATTTTCTCATTTTTTTTCTCAAACACTCTTCATTTCAAAGTGTCCCCGGCAGCAGAGCGTTTGCGATACATACTAGGTGATGATGAGGAGTCCATGCCCACCCCCACTCTCTTCACTGAGATGGACACGCTACAACATGAGGGAGATGAGCTGGAGTGGAGAGAATCGGCTAGGTATGAAAACATTTAGAGTAAAAACAGACAGTTATCACATACAGTATATTATCTGTTGCAAGTTGCATCTGTTGTTTTGAATCACGATAAAGATTATATGTTGAACATTGAGGTAACCATGAACATAGAACCAAAATTGTTTAGCGTACAAAAGTAAACAAACATTTTGTTAAAAAATGAAACATTTATATTTCATTTTGACCTTCTGGGAACTGCATATGCACAACAATATGCACACTTTTGTCATTATGACATAAGCAAAAGTGTGTTACCTGTATTTAATGAACCTGTGTCATATTATTTTGGTGTCCTGAAACCTATTTACCACCTAAAAGGTGGTTCATGAAGAACGGGTCAAATTTGGGTCAAAACGGGACACACTGGGTCAAAAATTAATATATGCTGGGTTGTTTGAACTTGAAATGCTGGGTTGTTTTAACCAGTTGTTGGGTCAAATCTAAACATTTTCTGGGTTAATTTAACCCAACGGTTGGGTTCGTCCCTTTTTGACCCAAAGCAGGGTTGAAAGACAACCACAGATCTACTGTATAGTTTTCAGAGGTGCTCACTATTAAAAAGTCTGTTAAAGGGGTCATATGGCACGAATCCGTGTTTTTCTGTGTCTTTGGTGTGTTATAAGTTGCCCATGCATGTATTAGACACGTAAAATAGCAAAAATGAAAGTGTCAGAACAAAAGATGCATTCTATCTAAAAGTGAATGCTCACCCAGACCTGCCTGAAACGCCTCGTGTAACCACACCCCCACAAATCTAAGTCAGTTCGTGGTATGATTTGACTAAGACCGCCCAAATGTATACGCAAGTAAGGTGGGCGTACCTGTCAGTACAATTGCTTTGGAACCTGATATTCCAAATATGGTAAGAGGCGTTACATTTTCGTCACACGCTTGCAGTATTTGACTAATCACTACACACTGGTTAACTGGCCAATCATAGCACACCTCGCTTTTCAGAGCGATGAGTTTTGTAAAAAATCTGTGCGTTTCAGAGAGGCGGGGCAAAGAGGAGATACAAACATGCACGGTATGTGGAAAATACAGCGTTTTTGAACCTTAAATCGTGTATACACAATACATTACATCTAAAACAAACGATAATATTCGTTTTAACCGTTGTCATATGACCCCTTTAAAAAATGTTTTAAATTAATAATGTCAACAGGTTTGTGTGAAAGTTAGAAGTTAGAAAATATATAATGTAGCCTGATGTAAAAACAATGGAAATCTATGCTATGTCCTCACTAATATAGCAAAACAAGCCTGTGTGGTTGTGCATATCTGTAGGTGGGTGAAGTTTGAAGAGAAGGTTGAGGAGGGAGGTGAGAGATGGAGCAAACCCCACGTTTCCACGCTCTCTCTACACAGCCTGTTTGAACTACGTACATGTATACAAACAGGAACTGTGCTGCTAGATCTGGACGGTTACTCACTACCACAGATAGTTGGTGAGTGGTGTGATTCAGCTACATTCTGTGAACAAACAGCAGTAGTCTTACTGACGTCCTCTTAACAAAAAATCTAAGTTCAACACGTTATGTTCTCAAAAGGATAGTTGCCACGAAAATGAACATTTTGTCATTATTTACTATTTATGCTTGTGTTGTTCAGTCCTCTATGGCTTTCTTTGGTCTTTGGAACCAAAGCATTGAAAATTGCGTTGTCTGGTTACAATGGGAGTGAATGGGGATCCTCTTCTCAAGCTTCAAAAAGACAAAAGATTATTATTTCATGCTGTGCATTTTAAGTGTCCTTAAGACATACAATTGGGTGTGGTGTAGAAAAATAAAATATAATTATTATACATTATTTGATGAGTTTTAAACTTTCTCTGTGTCTTCTTAAAGCATCCTGGTTGTTATGGCAACAGACAGACAGTTGGATGAATGAATACACACACAGAGATCAAAAATAAAATCAAATAATGTATTTTATTTTTATCCCCATTCACTCCGGTTGTAACCTCAAAACCCAAAGGAACACTTTTTAAAAAATTGACACTAAGGTGAGTAAATAATGACAAAATTTTCATTTGGGGGTAAACTAACCTTTTAAGTGTGACATAGTGAAGCTTATTTCAGAGATGTTATTGTATTCTTTTGTATTTACTTCAGGGTCACGGTGTTAGCCATGATCTAAAAACGTTTAGCCATCATACTTTGAATCACTTTGAAACATGTGCATTAAACTTTTGTCCCCTATAGATGACATCATTGAGCGTCAGATAGAGGAAGGGTTAATTGGTCCTGAACTGAGAGATCAAATCAGCTTCGTCTTGCTGAGAAAACACAGACACCAGACAAAGAAGCCTATCCATCGCTCCTTTGCAGACTTGGGAAAGTCCGGCTCTGGAGGCAGTGAGTTTTCCGTCTTCACTTTGGATGTATAAATGAGCAAGATCTTCCCTGCAGTACTGTAGTGAAATTGCTTGTAGTGATTTGTTCTCTTCGGATTTTCCATTAAAAAAAAAAGAAAAATCAAATTTTGGGGATGAACCATCACTTTAAACTGTTTCAGTGGTTGCTGTAGCCATTTCACTGACTCTATTTTCCACAGTTCATTAGTATTTGATTATAAGAGGAACATTGCCTGCTTAAGAGTTAATTTAAAATGTTTTATGGCTGCTTGTTTCTCATAGCTCGGAGTACAGCGCAAACCCCGGCCGCTGGTGCGAACTTCAACCGCTCGACGGAAGATCTGCGTAGCAAACAAGCAGCCAACTATGGCCGGCTACGTAAGTCTGTGTGCCTGTGTTCTGCAATCCTTTTCTCAGTATGTGTTCTTCTGGATCCTGACTTCCATTCACCGACTTTGGTTTTGCTGAGAGTTTTAAACAGTATAAGACTTAATTTTGCTCTGAATTTTGTAAACATAGCAATTTTCAAAAAAGTCTGTTGTTGTTGTTATAGACTTTCATTCATTTGCATAAAGCTGCCTCAGCGAGTACCGATGTGCAATATAATTAATAAATAGTCACTAAAGAATTTCTTACTAAGTACATTTGTCTTGTTGTCTTGTAAAAATATATAAAAGCTCTTAAATCAAGAGATATGTACTAGAATATATTTATATTCACGAAAGTGACCAAAGAAAATAAATAAAAAAGAATTAAGTAAGAATATTAGAATCAGAAATCAGAAAGAGCTTTATTGCCAAGTATGTTTGCACATACAAGGAATTTGTTTTGGTGACAGGAGCATCCAGTACACAGAAACAGCAACAGCAACAACAGTACACAGAGACCATAACACAATAAAATACAGTACACAATGATTTAAATAAGGGCCTATGGGTATAAAAAAATTACGAAATACAATACAATAAGCATAAGATAAAGATATAGAGAGTGTAAAGCTATGTGTGTATGTAAATATGTACAAGTAAAAAATAAGAATAGACTATTGTAGTACAAGGTATGTGCTATATAAAGCAGAATGAATGAAATATAATTTACAGAAAAAGTTGTATAAAAATAGATAGTGTATTATCTGGAGGATATAATTAATATTGCACTTAATTATTATTGCACAGAGTTATTAATTGCACGGTGTGTAAAAACATTTAACTGTTCAAGAGGAAGATGGCCTGAGGGAAGAAGCTGTTTTTGTGTCTGGTTGTTTTGGTGCTCAGTGCTCTGTAGCGCCGACCAGACGGCAGCATTGTGAAGAGATGATGGCTTGGATGTGAGAGGTCCAGGGTGATTTTCTGAGCCCTTTTCCTCACTCTGGATGTGTACAGTTCTTGGAGGGTGGGCAGGGGAGCACCAATGATCTTCTCAGCAGTCCGAAACGTCCTCTGTAGTCATATGTTTAAAACAAGCAAAAAAATCTGCCAATGCGGTATTTTTTTGCTTTTTTTAAACATAAATCTACTTAAAGTGATAGTTCACCCAAAAATGAAAATTTTGTCAACATTTACTGACCCTCTTGTCATTTCAAACCTGTATGACTTTTTTCTCTTTCCTCCACAGAACACAAAAGAAGATATTTTGAAGGATGTTGTTAACCGAACCCATACACTTGCATTGTTTTTGTCTCCATACAATAGAAGTGAATGGGTGCCGCTGCTGTTAGGTCAACTTTCTTCAAAATATCTTCTTTTGTGTTCTGCGGAAGAAAGAAAGTCATACAGGTTTGAATTGACGAAGGTGTGCAAATGATGACAGAATTTTCATTGTTGGGTGAACTTTAACTTATATATTTTTTCTTGTCAAGTAAATGTAACTTGATTTAAAAGCTTTTAGATATTTGTATTAGAAAACAAAACACTATTTAGAAGACATCTGCAATGATATTCCAGTCTTCAACTTGGAATATTGACTCCGACTTGGAATGTCTTCAACTTGTCATGCAAGTATGTTTAGTTGTGCTTCTGTATTTTTAGGCCATGCACAAAGCAGGAGTATGAATGACATTGCAGACACCCCAAGCACAGACCAGGTGAGATTCATGATATCTCTGGTATTTACATTGAAAATCTTTCATTTACATGAAAAATTAACTATGGTTTAACTATAGCAACTATGTTTTTTTATTTGTAGTAAAATCATAGGAACCACAAATTTACTATGGTCTCATCACAATATACTGTACGTGTACATGGTTTAACCATGGTAGTTGTAGTAAAGGTTTTTTCCTAAGGTTTTGATTTGTTATTCTGAGGTGAGTGTAAGTGTGTTTGCGGTTGCCTGTAGTCTGGGTCAGGATTGATCTGTGATTGGGGAAACGTGTCCGTGTCACTGTGTGGTCCTCGTGCTAAGCCCTCACATGCATAGAGATGAAAGAGAGAGAGCTGCAGGCTGCTCCCTTTGGAAAATGTGTCGCTGTCTCCATTTTGTTCATGGGGACACAATGTACGGGCAAAACTCCAATTGCTGTACAGCAATCATTTACAGTGTTCTGCTTTTGTTCATGAAGACATACTGTAAGGAAAGTTTTCATTATTTCATTATCAATCATTCGGGACTTAAATCAATGACATGGTTTGTAACATACAGTAAGACAAATCTTACTTGAAAAAAATATTTGGAGCATACGCGATCAATAAGTCCTTTCTTAGAGTCTTGTTATAAAAATGAAAAATAATTTCACAATGTTTCAATGCCCCGGCTTCCAATTTCAGGTTGTTTATTGAGCTGGGCAAAAAGATGAGATGTTGCTGCTGGCCAAAAAGATTTGTTTTATGGCCTAGGCCTGAGCTCTGTCTGGCTCATAAAGCAAGATAGCTTCTTAACTCCATTCTTGTGCTTTTTCTCAAGCACAATGTGAAGATGTATACCCTTCACAAACACAAGGGGACATATGCTTGGTTTACAATTTGCTCAAAATAGGAGTAGACGGGACTGGAGCGAAGAAGCTGCATCTAAATCCAGAAAAAGAGGGGTGTAATATGGTTCAATGGAATGAAGGAAGGAGACAGGGTCCGCGTGGCTGGGACTCTTAGATTTATTTCAATAACAAACAAAACACGCGCCATTGCGCTATCACTCAACAATATCTCAGAATAGATTTCGTGTTCGCTCTCGCTGCTTCTCTCCGCAGTGGTGCCGAGTTCCCAGCCGTTCGCTCTCTCTCCTTGTTCGTCACCTCCAGGTGGCTTTTACTGTCTCCTCACCAATCACTGGAACGAGACACAGGTGTTCATAATGCGCACTTGACCTACCGCCTCTGCCTCCCGCTGCAGACCTCGCTGAACCACGCTCCCCTCGCCACAAGGCGATTTGTCTGTGCAGACTGTTTGGTTAAAAAACACAGAAATAGTCTGAATAAAGTAATCCGAACAGCCAGGAGCAGTAACTGAGGCTTTTGTTTTTTAAGCATATTTTTTTCAGGTTGTTGTTGTCCCAAATTGTCAAAAGAACAAAAATTCACAGTAAAATACAGTAAGAGGTTAATGGGCTAATTCATGTAAACTGGGATAACTGTATTGTTGATTGTATTATCAAACCATGAAATATATGATTATACAGCATGTTATTTTTTCATTTATTTGTAGTTGAAGAACAAATTCATGAAGAAAATCCCGAGAGATGCAGAGGCGTCTAATGTTCTGGTGGGAGAAGTGGACTTCTTAGACAAACCCTTCGTGGCTTTCATTCGCCTGGCTCAGGCCACAACTCTTGGGGGACTGACCGAAGTCCCAGTACCCACCAGGTAACAATTTTGTTTTCTTTAGAGTAAATATCCATTGACTTATCCTATATCTTATCTAATAATTCTCTCGCTCACCCCCATGTTGTCTTTTATCGATGGAACGGATAAAAATGAAAGTGTTCACCCTATCATATGTGTTTGAACAGATTCTTGTTTGTGCTTCTTGGGCCTCCTGGTAAAGCCAAGTCTTACAATGAGATTGGACGTGCCATTGCCACGCTCATGGTGGATGATGTAAGAATTAATATATTTTATCTCATGGGGTATATGCATACGGATGACCTATTACCGCTAAAATCTCAGCCAGGCTAATTATTCAAACGCTATACGTCGACAACCAAAAAGGAGAAGCACTTCAGGCTATCCATTTCATGGTGCATCAACAAATATGAAAAAAAGCAAAATGAACTTTTTCACTTACTAGATGCATGATTACAGAGGCACTTAACAATAATCACCCGTAGTGCTGTCGGTTCATCGAAATTTGAACGTTTTCTTACTAAACACGTCGTTATCACTTGTTGAAAAAGCCCCTTAGTGCTATGACAGCGGAAGCCGGGACCTAGCTGGCTGAGATTTTAGCGGAAGTACGTCATTGTACCGTGCGCATACTGTACTGTATACCCCATTGGTATGTGCTTAACATCCTTAAAGGACTAGTTCACCCAAAAATGAAAATTCTGTCATCATTTACTCACCATCATGTCATTTCAAACTTGTATGACTTTTTCTCTGCAGAACAGTGAAGAATGTTGGTAACCGAACATCAGTACCCATTGACTTGAACTGGTTTTGTGTCCAAAAGTGAATGGGTAACTCTGTTGCCCGGTTACCAACATACTTCAAAATAACTTTTTTTTGTTTTCTGCAGAAGAAAGTCATACAGGTCGAAATGACAAGAGGTTAAGTAAATGACGATTTTTTTGGGTGAGCTATCCCTTTAATGTCCGATTCTTGGGGTAAAATTGGACAAGTGAACCTGGTCCAACATTTCCTGACAGAAAAGTCTATTATATCTGCAGCTCTTCAGTGATGTAGCATATAAAGCCAGGGACCGGGAAGATCTGATTGCAGGCATTGATGAGTTCCTGGATGAGGTGATTGTACTTCCACCTGGTGAATGGGATCCCAAAATTCGCATAGAACCTCCCAAAAAAACTCCCTCTGCTGACAAAAGGTTAACCTCGTTTTTCTTCAGCAATTTTTTCTAAAAAACGTATCCTTTGCACCTTTAACGTTTCTATTTGTTTCACTGATAAAGAAAGTCTGTGTTTTCGCTCAATGAGTTGGGCCAAACGAATGGAACGGCAGGCGGTGGAGGACCCGTTGGTGAGGATGAGGAGATGCCTGTTCCACACGAGCTTGGAGAAGAGCTGGCGTATACTGGGAGGTGTGTGTAAATGAGAAAAGGCCGTGAGCCTTTTGATCTTCAGTTTTTAAGCAGCAATCTGTAACATAAAATTCTGTTTTCTGTCTTCTTACCTAATAAGCTATATAATAATTATGTATAATTTAAAGGTGACAAGTACAATACCACTGGAAATGTCTGTTTTAAGTCATTTGACTTCAGCCCAAGTAGAAGTAAGACTCTAAAGTATTTTATGTTTCAAACATTGTCAGTGATATATAGTCAAGTTACGGACTCAGCTTTAAAGGTACAGTTCACCCAAAAGTTCAAATTCTGTCATGAATTAATCAACCAAGTTGTTCCAATCTGTTTAAATTTCTTTGTTCTGTTAAACACAAAGAAATATATTCGGAAGGATGTTAGCAACAGAGATTTTTGGTGCACCATTGATTACAGAACTGTTTTTTTTCTCCTAAATTTTTCAAGATATTTTCTTTTGTGTTCCACAAAATACAAAAATTTGTTCTATGGTAGTCAGTAGTACCCCAGAAATCTCAGTTGCTAACATTCTTCCAAATACCTTTCTTTGTGTTCAACCAAACAAAGAAATGTATACAGGTTTTGAACAACTTGAAGGTAATTCATGATAGAATTTTCTTTTGGCAGCTGCTATTTGCACTAAGTGAAAATAGCGACAGATGCTACACTAAGTTTAAATAGCAGTAGGTTCTTAGCCATATGCTATTTACACTAACCGAAAATAGCTGTATTTTCTTTGGATTAAGTAGAAATAGTTATATGCTCTTGGTACTTATAAATAGTGGCAGAAAACGTCACTATTTGCACCTCAGTATTGTTGTGCATTAAACATTATGCAATAATAACAGAGTGTAAATCATTATATTTATAAAAAATATAAAAATGATGGCAACTTATTAAGATATTAAAGCCCTACGCTTTCCCCTAACCTTACCCTGAACCTAGACTTTATTAATAAAAATACATCAATTTTATTGAAAATCAATGCCTTTATGATCTGTAATGTAATAGAAAAAGGGAAAGAACGTTTTCAGCAAGAGGTAGCTTAAAGGGGAGGGATGTCCGCCAACGGCTGCCCGAGGCGGTGGTGCTGGAGCGTGTGCCCGGATGGGACGAGGAGCTCGCTGCCGTGTGCCTGGGTCGAGGTGGGGTGGCTGCCACCTACAGTTGGAGGAGCCACCGCCGGCCGTCAGGACACTAGGGCCTCGCTGCCGCGCCCCTGGGTCGAGGTGGTATGGTCCGGGAGGGAGCGGAGGAGTCAGCCCCGCTTGCCGTGGGCCGGATCCTGCTGCCGTCCGCCGGAAAGGGGAGGAGCAGGAAGCGGGGGACTCGCTACTGGCTGCCCTCAGCCGGAAGAGCCATTGCCGGCCACCAGGGGGTGGAGGTGGCGCAAGCCGTCCACCGAGCTTCCAGTACCACCGCATGGCACCGCGAGGAAGAGCCTCTCGGCTGGCTGAGGACCGAGTGGCAGCGTGTCGGGGAACCGGACCAATTTTTTTTTTTTTCTGTTTCCTCTCTCCCCTCTCTCGCCCCTGTCGTTCCTGGTGCTTCCGTCTCCGTTCTCTCGTCTCGTCTGTCCATACCCCCAGGCACTGGGGCCATTGAGACTGGCCCCCCGGGGGGGAGTAAGCACAGTCTCGTGGGTGCCCCCCGGCCTGTGAGGGGCGATGGGGGTATGTGACGAGGGAGGCGTGAAGAGAGCCGTGGGAGGAAGAAGCGAGGCCGGGACGCGATTGATAATGAGTGTCAGCTGGGCGTCATTCCGGCCTCGTATCTCTCACGGAGGAGCGGAAGCATAAAAGGACGAATGGCAGGAGAGTACGGGGAGAGAGGACCAGGCCCGGACATTAGTTAAGTTTGTGTTTATGTTTGTGTGGCCGGCAGTCGACCGTGAGGGGCTGCCGGCCTGTTTTGCTATTGTTTATTTATTTTGATTAAAGATTGTTAAATGTTCGCCGGTTCCCGCCTCCTTCCTTCCGTTTCATTGAACTTTCTACACACATGTTTAAGATAAAGAAGAGAGAAACACAAGTCAAATATTAAACAGACTATAAATTCCTCTATGCAATATTAATTATGTAAAACTTAAATTCTGAAGCAGCCCCCCCGGCCAGGCAAATAGAGCAAAACAGTATGCAAACGGTGGCGAGGAACCCAAAACTCCAATCGATAAAAAACCCTCAGGAGAACCCAGGTACAACCAGGGGATTCCAGTTCCCCTCTGGCAAAAGCTGCTGCCTCTGCAAAAGCTCGAAAGTGCTTGCACAACAAGGCTAAATAAAAATAAAAATAAATAAACTAATGCAGCCTAAACCCTCAGAGGATTTATATTATGGAAGAGTAGTGTATGCAAGATTAAAAAGATGCACCTTTAGTCTAGATTTAAACTGACAGAGTGTGTCTGCCTCCCGGACATTGCAGGGAAGACTATTCCAAAGTTTAGGCGCTAGATACGAAAAGGATCTACCACCTGCACTTGATTTTCAAATTCTAGGTATTACCAACTGACAGGACACCTGAGAGCGTAATGCACGTGAAGGACTATAATACAAGAAGAGTTCACTCAAGTACTGAGGAACTTTACGCCTTAAGCCACTGGAGTTGCTGCTTGAAATAGCATCGTTATTACACTTTCTCTTTTCCAATCACATATTGGTGGGCGGAGCTAGTGCAAATAGTCTCTGCCCAATTGGGCGGGCTATTTGTACTCCGTGTAAATAGACACTCCGTTTTCTTTTTGGGGTGAACTATTCCTTTAATACTGACTATGCCTTGTAATGCCTCGAAAGCGCTTTGGTTGTAAGTTTAAAATGCCTGACTTTGAGTAGATTGGGGTATATGAGAGCTCAAAGCAGCCTTGTCTTATCTGTCTTTTCACATAATTGAAAGATACTTCAGAACTAAAGGTTCACTCAGGAGAGTTCAAATCTTGATCAATACTCCAATAAAAGGAAAGTTTAATAAATGGCAGTTCTGCTAGCGGGTATGTGAGAACAGAATCAGAAAATTGCTGTGTTCTGCCAGTACTCTGTGATAATAAGCAAGATAGGGCTAGCCTCTGCCTGTCTTTTTAATATAGACTAAAGAGTAGTTTGCTGTTGAATAATGTATCTGTGTTTGTGGAGCAGGTTCTGCGGCGGCCTTTTCCTTGACATCAAGAGGAAGCTTCCCTGGTACCCGAGTGACTTCTATGAAGGCTTCCACCTCCAGTCCATCTCTGCAGTGCTCTTCATCTACCTGGGCTGCATAACCAATGCGATAACCTTCGGGGGCCTTCTAGGGGATGCCACGGACAACTACCAGGTACATTCTGCAATTTTCCGCTTGACTCAGGATTTGACACTTTGATTAAAGTTGAATGCCATAATGTTTTATTTAGCAGTTTACGAGTAGGCTATTGAACAAGCTTCATCTTACACAAAATCTTACTTGGTATTTTTGTCTTGTTTTCCAGAACAAACATCTAAAAGTTCTTATTAACCTTTTAAGTGTCACTAAATGTTTCAAAAATGCACATAAAGATGCACAATCCAAACTTAAAGTGATAGTTCACCCAAAAATGAAAATTGTTGTCATCATTTGCTCACCCTCTTGTCATTTCAAACCTTTATGACTTTCTTTTTTCCGCAGAACTCAAAGGAAGATATTTTGAAAAATGTTGTTTACCGGCACCCATGCATTGGTTTTGTGTCCATACAAGAGAATTGAGTGGGTTCAGTTATCAACATTCTTCAAATTATCTTCTTTTGTGAAAGTCATACAGGTTTGAAATGGCAAGAGAATTTTGATAGAAAATGATGACAGAATTTTCATTGTTGGGTGAACTGTCCATTGAAATGGTTGTCATTCCTGAATGCTTGAAACATAGACCTAAAGTTGGTCTCTTATGAAAGAAGACACTTGGCAGATTATTGGTGACCAAAAAATCACTTAAATAGTATGTTATTCTAGATCAATTACTTTATCTACATAATTTACATTGTAACAAACTAGTCAAATGTGTATTCTAGAGGCACGTTTATTCTTAAAACAAGCAAAAACATCTGCCAATAGAGTAAAAAAATAAACCCTGAATTAAGTAGGCTACTTAATAAAGAGGTGAATTTGTGAAAAATTCACAATTTTAATGATTCTTCTCAAGACTTCATATTTTAGGTCATTTTGCTTGTTGATCGTGATTTAATTTTTTTTTAGATATTTGTACTTTTTAGCATGTGTATTAGAATCTGATTATTATTTTTTGAGTGGAGCAGAATGTGTTTATAAACTTTTTTTTCTGTATGAAAAAATAGGATTATCCATTTTTAAATAAAAAATGCAATATACGATTGCACATTCACTAAAGTCACTAGTTCTGTGTCATACTGCACCAGAAATGCATATCCTCCTCATATTTCAAGAAATACATTTACTCATATTAATAATAAAGTAACACCTCTAAATACATTTTATGATATTGCCAAGTGAAAGATTTTCCAGTCCAAATAGGACCTAAGTAACCTTATCTTCTTTGTCTTTTGCCTTGTCTTCCTCGCTCGCTGATTCTCTTCCTCTGATCTCTCTCTCTGTCTCTCTCAGGGAGTGATGGAGAGTTTTTTGGGCACTGCTTTGGCAGGAACCGTCTTCTGTTTGTTCAGTGGTCAGCCTCTCATTATTCTCAGCTCAACAGGCCCCATCCTCATCTTTGAGAAGCTGCTTTATGAATTCAGCAAGTGAGAGAGCAATCCGCATCAATCAATCACAATTTCAAACTCCATTATTGTGGTCAATAAAGAAAACCTTTGATTGCTCACTTCATCAGACCTTTAAAAGATGCAAACCAAAGACTTCTGTATTCATCTCATCATTCATTGCGTTTATTTTTCCTTTAAACTTTCTCTCTCGTTAGAAATAATGGGATTGATTACATGGAGCTTCGGCTGTGGATCGGCATGCACTCTTGTGTTCAGTGTTTACTGCTGGTTGCCACAGATGCAAGTTACATCATAAAATACATGACCCGCTTTACGGAGGAAGGTTTCTCTAGCCTCATCTCTTTTATCTTCATCTCTGATGCTATCAAGAAGATGGCAGGAGCTTTCAAATATTATCCCATCAACACCGACTTCAAACCGGATTACGTTACTGCTTACAAATGCGAGTGTGTGGCTCCAGACCCGAGTAAGTCCGTTCTTGGGATACAGTATGGAAAGCTGGAGAGCTGCTTGTGAAATGAATTACAATGAGTGTGATAAGATTTACTGTATGCACAAAATATTTCTTTGGAGTAACAGTATGAAATTCATGTCACTGATGTCCTTCTAAAACCTCTTATCTCCATATTTCGTGATTTTTTTTGCCATAAATCATTATTATTAGTTATGTTTGTCACTGGATTTTGCAAATATCTAACCAATAAAAAGTAAAAACTTTTTTCCATTTCCTGAAAACAGCAATTTGGACATACAAGGTTTCAGAAAGACAGCGATGATATTTATTCTTTTATGATTAAACAAAGTTAAAGTGATACAGTAGTTTACCCAAAAATGAAAGTTCTGTCATCATTTACTCACCCTCATGTCATTGTATAAATTTCTTTCTTCCGCAGAACACCCATGAAGATATTTTGAAGAAAGTTGGTAACCGAACAGCACTGGACCCCATTCAGTTCTATTGTATGGACACAAAACCAATGCAAGTGAATGGGGTCCAGTTAACAGCATTCTTCAAAATATCTTCTTTTGTGTTCTGCAGAAGAAAGAAAATCATAAAGGTTTGAAAGGACAAGAGGGTGAGTAAATGATGACTGAATTTTCATTTTTGGGTGAACTATCACTTTAATGTAAGTGTATGAAGAGAACTGGATGAGTTTATATGTGATTACTGTAACTTATTTGTTATTTGTTTGTTTTTGCTGCAAACCCCAAACATGGCTGCTTATTGATGTGAGTACTTTTTAATATACTGTACATGAGTTTAACTAGACAACTGATGTGTCTTGATTTATTATATTGTGTCACGTTTTTCTTTTACACTAAATGTTGTACTTGTACAGATTTGTGCACTTTATGTAATCTGTGTGTTTATGTCTTAAGTATGTATAGCACCCTGGTCCTGGGGGAACGTTGTTTCGTTTCACTGTGTACTGCACTGTATATTGTTGAAACAACAATAAAAACCACTTGAACTTGAACTATTAAGTCAGATGGACTTGAAGTTGTGCACAGAGGCATTTTTAGGTTGAATTTCACATCCTGAGCTTTTAAAATGGTTTCCAAAAACCATATGGAAATTACATTGTGGTCACACATGCAATTGCCGTTAATCCTGAAAAAATTCTGCCAACAAAGTATAATTCAGATTTGCATTTGTTTTCTCATTCTCCTGTCTGTTTCTTTCTCAGTGGCACCAATGATATTCGCTGTTGTAGTCCCAGCGCCAGATAATAGCTCTGCTCTCTTTGGTGTAAGTGCCTTTTATATCGCCATCTCACTCATACCCTGATCATAAATTAAATTTAATGGTTTTATTACAAATAGATCAAATATTACATGCCTTGCTCTCTATATTGTCGCATTATGTTTTTGGCCCTGTCCTGTTTTATTTTCTCTCTTTTCTTCTTTCTTCACATTTTGCAATTCATCCACAACACATCCAACCCCTCCGTTCTTTCCCTTGTCTACATGTTCTCCTTCTGGCCCTGATTTCTTTCTCTATGCCTCCTGTCTATCAGTTAAATATAACAGCTCTGGACTGGACTCAGTTGAGCAAAAAGGAGTGTGTGAAATATGGTGGCTCTCTGGTAGGGAAAACCTGCAAATTCGTCCCAGATCTCGCTCTCATGTCCTTCATTTTGTTCTTCGGGACGTACTCCATGACAGTCACGCTGAAGAAGTTTAAGTTTAGCCGCTACTTTCCCACAAAGGTAAGACAGGTGGAGGAAGAAAGAAACTTTTTACTTCTCAAACACACGTTTCTTCCTGTTGCAGTTTCCCCATTATCTTGGATCTGTTTTGTTAGATTTGTTCCTTTCTCTTAAAGGTTCAATAAATACTCTGTGACTTCAGAGTAATTAAGAGATTTTTAATTCCCAGTGACATGTTAGTGGGAAACTAATCTTTGCATATTGCTGTTTCTTACTTTATTCATATTCATTTTAGTACTCTTTTCTATTCAGCTGAGAAAGTTGATTAGTGACTTCTCCATCTTCATGTCCATCATGACGTTTGTGGGCTTGGATATGCTTGTTGGTCTAAAAACACCCAAACTCATTGTGCCCACAGAGTTTAAGGTACATGCAGATCAAATCACATATCACACGTGCGTCTTTATTCACGTTTTCTTGGTTGTGTAATGTTTATGTTCCTTCTAATTCCTGCAGCCCACTCGTCCTGACCGGGGTTGGTTCGTGATACCCTTCGGAAAGAATCCCTGGTGGGTTTATCTGGGAAGCTTTGTTCCTGCTCTCCTCGTCACCATCCTCATCTTCATGGATCAGCAGATCAGCGCTGTCATCGTCAACCGCAAGGAAAACAAGCTGAAGGTATTTATTCAAAGAGTTCATTAAACATGATAGATTTCACATCTGATCAGTTTATTCCTATACAATCTTCATCTAGTCCTTGTACTGGTGTTCCTGCATTTTGACTGATGGTTATGCTGGTCCAACAGCTGGACCAACACTCAAATCAGAATGAAAATTCATGGTGGTCTAAGACATTTTTTTTGTTAAGCAAAACACTTTGTTTGTTAAAGGGAAGCCAGCGATTAGATGTCTTGCTCCAGAGTTCAGTTATAATGGATCGTATCTGGTGGTCACCACCACCAATGTGGTGACATTTGTTCTATTCATTATCATTGATTTCTTTCCATTCTGTCTGTCTGTTATAGAAAGGATGTGGGTATCATTTGGACCTGATATGGGTGGGCATTTTGATGGCAGCCTGCTCTTTTTTGGGTCTGCCGTGGTATGTGGCTGCCACTGTCATCTCAATCGCCCACATCGATTCACTAAAGATGGAAAGTGAATCCAGTGCTCCTGGAGAGCAGCCGCAGTTTCTGGGTGTGAGGTGAGACAGAATGAGCAACCGTATGTATAGCTTTCTTTAATTCACTTTCTATCACTTTAATCAGCATTTCTAGAGGTATTGTGAATGTATTGTATTGAATTGAATATTGTGAATAAAAATAAAAATAAAATCAAACCTCAGGAGCATGACAAGACACATAGAAACTGTGATAGGCAAATAGAAACAATATATTTTTTAGAAATTTTAGAGAAATATTGTTAGTAGTTCACAGAATGAAAAAACGATAATTTTACCTAAACACATACACTGTAAAACTTTGCTGTAATTTCGCAGCAGGTTTGCCAGTAACTTACTGTAGATTTAATGTATAATTTTGTTTTAAGCATAAACTTACCTAGTTGATATATTTTTCTTTCATAAAACAAGACTAAATATCTTGGGTCACTTTTCTTGTTATGTAATTGTATCGTAATTTAAGAAGTTTGAAATATTTTTACAGAAAACAAGAGAAAAATACTTTTCATTTTTTTACAGTGTTGCTGTGGTAATGCCAGTCTCTTCTTGCTCATTTTGAATCTCAAAAGTCAAAGTGTTTTAATTTTGATTAAAGTAATGGAAAACAGTACTATAATTGGAAAGTATATTAAGTAGTAATTACAGTAAATCTACAGTAAGTTACTGGCAAACCTGCTGCAAAAACTACAGCAAAGTTTTACAGTGTACCTATAGATAGTACATTTAGAAAAACTGTAAAACCATTTCAAAATGGTCACCTATTTTTTTCCCAGCTACATAATGTAGTATAGTATATAATGTATATATAAAAAAATGTTTAGGCCGCTAACCAAATAAACTTTGTGTAATTGACTAAGTCAGCTGCTTTGTGGAAAAGCACAGACAACTAACATAAAATGTTAAACACAGCATAAATAAATGCTCTACAGATTTTGCACAGTAGAAGCAACTGGACTTTTGGATCTCACTGTACACAGAACAAAACTGTGGCTGTTTTCATACACATATTACAAATCTGTGCTTATATCATAATTCTGTTATCTCTGTTCCCTTTCCATCAATCTGACTGTTTCTCCTGCAATTACAGAGAGCAGAGATTGACAGGAATCCTGGTCTTTGTGCTGACAGGAGTGTCTATCTTCCTCGCCCCCATCCTGCAGGTGAGCTTCCTAAAATGACAGATCATTAAAAGCAATTTATAATTCACGGTAGAAAGGTACAGTAATTACTACAATAATAATGTTCTAATATGTCTGTATGGTGTACTCTGATTATTTCAAATATGTGAAAAGGTAACAAATGGTAATGTTCATATTAAATTTCATACAGTATGTACTAAAATGCAGTCATAGAAAGCTGAAGATAAATTTGAATGTGATCAGACTTACCGCTATGACATTCATTGTCGTTGTTTCTTTTCATGAAACTTGTGATGAAATGTGGTTATGTGTTTTAAAGGTCAAACATTTTTGGAAAAGGGGTCCTTCTTGCAACAACGGAAGATGTGCAATTATTTAAAATAACATGACATGACACACGGCTTGTTCTAATGGGAATGTCGCGTCGCGCCTCATCCAGTGTGGACAAAATTTCAAATGATAATGGGTTCTAATACGTTCTATTGTCTTGTCGCGTCGCACTGCGTCCGGTGGAGACATGGTGTTAGGTTTACATTAATCGCATCCAGAATAAAAGTTGGTGTTTATAAAAACATATACATGCATATATTTAAGAAAAATATCAAAAATCATGAAAATTTAAATATAATTACATTTTTTTGGTAATGTAAATATTTCCTAAATATGTATGTGTTTATAAATACAAAATAAAAATGCACAGTACACAGACATATAATCACATAGAAGCACAAACTTTTATTCTGGAATGGATTAATCAAGATTAATCGTTTAACAGACCTATTTAAAATCAAAGCAAGTCAAGCTACATCAGCACCAGCAAAGCTATGAAGTGTTGCTTTGAAGACTAAAGTGTACGCTGTGTTTTCTGCCTGCAGTTCATTCCTATGCCGGTCTTGTATGGAGTCTTCCTCTACATGGGTGTTGCCTCTCTCGGCGGCATCCAGGTTAGTGTCTTCAGAGATGTAACCTTTTTCCAACCTGCCTTTGCTCAGCAACATTTATGGTTTTTGACATTTGAAGTTTTTATATCACCCTTTTATCTATGCAGGAAAAACATCACGTGTGGTACAGTCATTTGCATGCGTGCTATGTCTGCGTGTTTAGTGGTTAAAAAATGAGTGATTTCTCCGCACTTTGACAGTGAAAGGATGGAAGAGCGTGCCGTTGTGAGAAGGGATATTTGCATGCTGGCTGGGTTTATCGAAGCAATTTCAGCTGCATTTTGATCAGGCTGTCAGCCTGCGGTGGGAACCCAGCTTCTTGTGTAGCTTAGCGCAGTCCAGGTACTGGTTTTCTGTGTTCTAGTGATCTACTTTAATGTCAGCTAGAGAACAATGAGAGGCCGAAAGCAGTGATGGGCTTTGAGCTGGGACCTTTAGAACGTACAGAATGAATACAAATGCACTTAAGAGCAAGTCGCTTTGAAGTGTTGAGTTTTGTAAATGGAGTTCCTTTCTGTTTGGCACATCGATTTGTCATTGTGATGTATTATCTAGGTAAAGCAATTGAATTAAAAGGTGTCCGAGAAACAGTAATGAGCACTGGTAGCCTCTCACACATTTTGTCTCCCGTAGTTCTGGGACAGGATTAAACTGATCATGATGCCGGCGAAGCACCAGCCAGACTTTGCTTACCTGCGTCACGTACCGCTGAGGAGGGTCCACCTGTTTACATTGGTGCAGATTGTGTGTTTAGCTGTGCTCTGGACCCTTAAATCCACATTCCTGGCTATTATCTTCCCTATCATGGTACGAGAGCATGAGCACCTTTTTATAGCACAAATAATTCCACGTATATTGCCATTAGTAAAATGATATTACTTTCAATAAAGCTCCCTGGATCTCTTTTGTAGGACCATTAGTTTCACTTTGTATCGTCTTCATTTTCAGAAGCACATAGTGAATCACACATGCTCTGATATTTTTCAGAGCATGCGCTTCAGAAGTTTCTTGAGGACAATAAACATTGCATTGAAGATACACACAAACAGTTTCTGACTCTCCATCCCTCAGATTCTTGGTCTCATGGTGGTGCGTAAGATGTTGGACATGGTTTTCTCTCAGCACGATCTGGCATGGGTGGATGATATACTACCCGAGAAAGAAAAGAAGAAAAAGGACGATGAAAAGAAGAACAAGAAGGACAAAAAGAAACCCAAAGGAGGGGACGACAGTGAAGATGATGTAAGTGTTTTCAAGCATATGTACTGTATGAATGTCTGATGTAATTGACTGATGCTTCCTTCAATGAAAGACTCGCTATGCTGGAATTCCAGAGAAAAAAAATATTTGGGTTTATTAAAGAACAGGCTTGACTGAAATCAATACTGGTCTCAATGAGCTGACTTTGAGATAGTGATCTACATTATGGCTTTATGTTCCACTGGTGCCCCCTTTTGGTAGAAAGGGGCATAATAAGTCTAAAAGTGTAATAAGGTTTATGTGCTCTTTGGCTTACAGGACAAGTATCACCAGTATACAAACTGCTCCCCCGGTGATTCGGACATGGATCGCAGGTACTGTGTGCTCAAACTACACGTTCCCTACCGTGACCTCTTACAGGCGCCAGACTCCAGCTCAGAGTGGGCGGCAAGATGCCAACCAGGCAGTTACTACCACTGATAAACACATGGTCATCCCATTATAAAATGTAAAAGCATGACACTTCAACCGAATCACTACTAACCGGCATTTATTAGAACTAGACTGCACTAACATTTACATTAAAGTCGATGCTATGGTAGAGATACGAAACAGCTCAAAACGTGTAAAAATTTTCAATGTCAGACTGAAACCTTGTATCTCCATTTTTCATGATTTCAATTTTTTCATGAATCATTACTGTTGGTCACTCTTCGTGTTCGTTTGTGGGTTTTGCATTAACCAATAAAAAGTATTGGTTTGTCAACTTTGACAACACAATGTTTGATTATTGAAAAAAATGTTGTGTATTATCAAGCTTTCAGTCCGACAGCTACAATATATACTTTGAGTATTTACCATCTATAGATTTTTTACATCTGTGCCCTTGCCATGCGCTTTGAAGCAATGCAGATAGATTTGTTTTCAACCACCAGTTTTTTCACTCTGCATGCCTCTCACATGAATTTGTGTAAATATTTGAGTTTTGCATGTGTTTTATGTTTTACATTTTCACATTCACACATGACCCCAGAACTGAACATACATATACAGTATATGTACCCCACTTGGTTTACTTTTTGTGCAAGCATTGCAAAATTAGTTTTTAGTAGTTAAAATATATATTACTTGTGTACTTTTTCCACAAAGTAGTTATTATTCATATGCGTGTGTGTAATGTAAATACATTAGTTCTTTCAAGGACTTTTGGTTGTTTCTTTCTCCTGTGTGATTGTGCTTCCATTACGAGTGCTTGTACTAAAATAACATGTGATGTGGCCAGTTGTTTTTGCCTTTTTGAAGGGTTCCCTGTCTGGTCTCTTATAATATACCCACAACCCATCTCCTCATGTGTACCTTTATCACTTTAAGAAGTCATATCTGTTGAGTTTCATGTCTGCATTGCTGTTCAGGGGGCATGGTTTGGATGATTTTATGTTGCATAGTATTTACACATTTAAGAAATATAGCTGCTGTAATGTCTAGCACAAGCATCTTCTTTCCTGATTTGGGTGTCCTGATCCCAGATTTTTCCTGTGGAGCATGTGTGCAGTCCCACCTTCTAACATCCATTTTATAAAATACATATACTGCTTCATCATCCAAATCCTCAACCGTTCCACACCCCCGCTCACAGCCCTCTCCTCTCTCCACTACTCTTCCTCACTCTTGTAACTGGAGGTTGCCGTTCCACAGCATCACTCTACACTTGAAGATCTCCTGTCCGTCATCCCCGGCGATGCCAGTGGCCAGAGGGATGACTTGCACCGTGCCCCAGGTGAAGATTGAGATGGAATCGGACTATGACGACACAGATATGAACCCTAGAGGCAGACACAGGGAACACAGGGAACACAGGGACATGAGCAGTGAAACGACGCTATAATGAAAAAGATGAAGATTGTCAGTTCTTCTGGAACTTTGAGCAATGTGGAATGTGATGCATCCTGTCTCAGCTTTATTCAAGCTCCCATGTTGCCAAAACACAAGTTCATTCAACTTATGAGGATAAAATGTGGATCAGACATCACTTTAAGATGCATCAGTGGAAACTATAATGTTGTGATGCGGAAGGGTAAAGGCTAGGCCGAAATGTATGATGTATGCTACACAAGTGTCAATTCAATATAACAGATGTTATTGTAAAACCATGCAAGAGAAAAATGTGACGGAAGAAAGATTATTTTCGTAATACAAATGTGAATTTTGTTTAGAATAATATACTGTAGATATTGAATGTTTCTTGCACTTTGTAGTTAATAATTCATTACATTTATATAGCGCTTTTCTGCCTGGGCACTCAAAGCGCTTTTACATGGAAAGGGGGAATCTCCTCAACCACCACCAAGTTCTAAAACTATTCAAGATACCAAAAATATCTTGAAATGATGAATATTGTTTATACCTGTGGGTCCATTAGTGTTGTCTTTCAGTGTTGAAACAGTCAGCTTTTCCTTCCTTTCCCTTTCTTTTCCTGCTTTTGACACTCAAAACTCAAAGTTGGGGAAAAGAAACAACCAAAAAATTTGCTTTGAAATAACAAATGAAAGCCTTGATTTTTCTTTAGTTTAAGAATGCTTATGTAAAAGTGAAATGTCTGGTTTTTTTGTGCTGTGTGGGCATATATTGACACTTGCAGGGTTGTTAATGGAAAAATTTGAGAAAAAGAGTTTTGAGATGCACTAATTCCATCACCTGACAGGTTGAATTCTGGTTATGGAAATTCGATGGACGATATTTATTTATTTAACTTTCCATGTACATATGCTGTATACCTTAGGTTGTGTAAAATTTGTTGTGTGTGTACATCATACATTGTTTGTATATTGTATATTAAATCATTTATCCAAATATAACACTCCAAAATGAAGAGATACTGTACCATAATTAAAATAACTTTAATACATCCATAAAAAGATTTACAATCAAATAAATATTAAAATCTGGTGATTTACACAACATATTATTATTTCCCAAGAACATTAAGCTAACGATACACTTTTGGTACTGATTTAATAAAAGGCACAATGGGCCAAAAGCATGTTCTACCATGGATGATACATTAGAATTAACTATCTGAAAAACAGCACCCACGATATTTACTACAGTACATAACATCATGTTAAAGTGCATGACATGTTGCCACTTGTATCATCAGGGTCTGTGGTGAAGCCATCACTGTATCCATCGCTCTCAACTAGCGTGGGTCTCCTACCACACATGGGGCAGAGTTTATTCCTCTCAGGTGAGGCTCGCATCCATATAATCAGGTTCCATCGTGTGCCTGAGGAGATGGGCAAAACTCCATGCATGTGCTGGCCCCTGTGAAGCAGACCCTCGGTTACGTGATGCTCCACTTCCACACACTCAGCCTCACTTAGAGGCACCTGAAAAACGCACAAAGACATGCTGAGGGAACTTTCAGGACAGTGTAAATGCACATTTATCTTGCAATACTAAGTTAAACGCTTGTGCTGGCCATCTTTCCACTGTTTAACCAAAAGTGTCAGCGTCTTTGCTATGGGAACTGTGTTGTATAATCATAAAATCTCGACTTAATCTAAAAAGATTTGTTTATGTGCTAAAATAAAGATATTTAAATATATAAAGGCAGCATTCTATGCATATTTCCAAGGAACTTTCTTAGATATTAACAAGAAAATCTAGAAAAATGGTCCAAACCGATTACCAAATGTTTTGCCAAACCACTGCCTTTATCATCTAAATCATTATCATCATAATCTATTGCAAACTGTTACTCGCAGCACCTGTCTCATGTCTCCAAAGAACAGGTTTCCCTCCGTAAACTCTTTCCCCAGCGATACATTCAGAGTGACTTCAGCATTGTCGTAATGATAACTAAGGTCCAAGTCTTCTCCCATTGAATACTTCACCACGAAAGCCTTGTGACTGTCGAGACAGCTTCCTCCACAGTCACTGTAAAGCAGAGCCGTGAGCGGACGCAGATAGAGCTCTCTCAATAGGGTGAGGAAGCTCTCATCAAAGCCCAGTTCATTAAGAAGAATCTGTTTTCAGTTAAAAACATCTGAAATTCATATTATGGTATATGCTGCATTTAAGTGTATAAAGCACATTCATTGTTCATCCATAAAACGATTATGTGACTGGTATAGGTATACATGAAAACCTTTACCCCATAATTGTTCATAGTGTTCGGTCTGCCCTTTGGTGCATCAGACTGTTCAAAATTCTCCAGCTCATTTATAAAGTCCTTGCAGAATTCTCTTGTGAACACTGGAAACCTGTAGACTCTTGGTGCTGAAAAAGATCATTCATTTGACAACAACATAATCACCATCTACCTGATGGTTAGCAGATTTATACTGCAAAATTTGCGAAGACCCAGCCCACCTGCCTCAGTCCGGATGATTTTAATCAGTCCATCTACTGTAGCATCACTTGAAGAGGTGTAGTTCACCATCTCTAAGAACTCTGGGGCCAGAAATGATTCCTGAAGACATCATATTGATATATTAAGTATAATGATTGTGAAGGACAGACTCATCTGTACTGCTGTGCTGTACTGTACTTACCTGTAGATTATAAACATGTTGATGCAGAGGCTTATAAATCACTTTGATGGTAGCAGTCCTCTCTGCCGTCTTCAATTTATGATCTTGCCGTCTCGCGATTTCTACATGAATCTATGGTCGCACAACAAAATAAATAACCACCGGCTGCCAGATTTAAGACCATTTTTTATGCAAGGGTGTTTTTTGCTCTCGAGGCCTTACTCACCTTTTTCAGCACGTCGCTGAATTGAGATTCAGACTCGCATCCTGAGGTTCTCAGGGTCTTGTAACGCAAATGGCACGTTGTTCAAACAGAAATGGCAATGCATTAAACATTAAGACATCAGCACTGTTGTTGATCACTTACATTTTGATAGTCCTCCCTGAACTGTGTCTCTGAGACAAATCGGACGTGCAGTTTGTAGTCTTCGAGAAAAATATTATCTGTGAAAAAGCAACTGCACTTGTAAAATCTATTCATGATGCCGTTATATTACGTCTTAAAATTTACAAGAGTGACATCAATATTTAGACCTTAAAAAACATTACTTTACTAGAATAACATTACTAGAAGTAACTTTGACTGTAAATTTGCTGGGAATCCGCCCGTACAGACACGCCCCCTGAAGGATTGTTGTGGTTCAACAAGAAATACATCCGTGAGGAAACAAAGGCAGGGTTTGCTTGAATAAAAGCGTGCTTTTTACACAAATAATTATTCGTAGATGTTTTATAACATGTTATACTTTAGCTAGATATAATATGAACTCTAATGCATAAAATGAGAACTATAGACAAAGACCTAGAGAAAGATAAACCAAATAGATTTGTACTTCCTGGTACATCGCTCAAGACGTCCGGCGGGTATTGTGTGCTGCAAGTTCAAGACACAACTCGAATTGTTTAGAAATGTATTATGATTTCTCCATGATAGTGCATTTAACGTAGAGTTTTAAATGACATAGTTGGATGGTTATTTGGGTGTACGATTTGTTATGCATTTAATGCCCGGGACGGTGCGGCAAAATGTTGAGTGTGGACTCGTTGCAAGTTGCCGAGGAGGAGGTGGTGGAGTCCAGTTCAAACAGACTGGGGGACATTTACGCTTTTGTCGCCGATGGCTGTTTTCCACAAACGATGAATCCTATTCGCAAGAAAAATCTAAGAAGATATGCTCAAAAATTTATGATTGAAGGTGAGAGCCTGCATGTTTTATTATGTCCAGTATTTCTATTTTACCATACCACAGAAAAAGGCACCACTGATTGGTTAGAGGTTGGTTTTATTTTATGTTTAGAGATATTTGGTCTTGCTTAACCTCTGTATCATAAATTGTACAGATGGCCGGTTGTATTATGTTGGGCCAAAGAAAGAAGAAAAGCGTGAAGTAGTTATTGAAGCTGAGCGGAAGAGACATATATTCCTGGAGTGTCATTTTAATGACATGGGCCATCACCTGGGACAGAAGAAGACCGTTCACAGGATTCAGAATAAATACTACTGGCTTGGCATTGTCAAAGATGTTGTGGATTGGGTATGCAGTGGATGTCACTATCCTAAATCCCTAGAATAACTGTTCTATTATTTGTTCTTAACTTTATCCAGATATCCTTTTGTTATCTGTTGCAGATAAAAGTTTGTGAAACATGTCAGCACACAGAGAGAAATAAAAACTTGGCAAGAACAATACGACCTATCAAGGTGGATGGTCCGTGGGAGATTATGGCCATTGAAATAATGGGTAAGGGACCCTCATCTGCTGGCTTGACACATTCACTTACAATAAACATAATCCTGCAATTGATTTGATTTTTAAACAGGTCCATTCCCAGGAACCATACATGGAGGGAATACACACATTGTTATCATTACAGATTACTATAGTAAATGGGTAGAGGCCTTTCCCATACAAAAGAAAGATGGGCTTTGTGTTGCCAGATGCATTTCATCATCTTTTTACAGGTTAGTCATTAAAACACTATTAATGCTATAACAAAAATGATGTAAAATGCAACATGTCTTATTTACCGAAATATGAGCTTTTCCAGATTTGGCCCTGCAAAGACAATATTTTGCTCTCAAAGCACTGACTTCTGTGAAGAGGTAAAGGCTTTGGTCCTAATGCCATCCTTTTAAACGAAACTAAAACATTTTTGTGTTTTAACAGCATTTTCATTCATTATTTTAGGTTACTAAGCATCTGTGTGACAGGTGGAACATAGCGGCAAGGTTGTTGTCAGTAGACCAGCTCCAGCGGAATGCTCTGTTTGATCGCAGCGGTCATCTACTGAGGGACGCCATAAAACAGATGGTGGTAGAGAAACAGGTGGAGTGGGATGATTTTCTTGATCCAGTTTTGGCGATCTTTAGAACATCAGTCAACCCTACGACAAAATTCGCACCTCACTTTTTAATGTTTAACAGAAAAGTCAGCATGTCCAGTGAGGTAAGACTGATAACTTTTAAACTAATGGCAATTCAGTGAATGAATGACTCGGTTTATGATGCAAGAATTTCATTGGTGTTATTTCTTATCTTTTTTATGATAAAGTTTAATCCTCTAAGTTACAATCAGGACCAGGAGGGATATACCCTTAATGAAGAGGACACAAACTCTTTTATGTCCTCAATTCAGGAACAACAGAATAATGTCAAACAGATGGTAAGGTCTGAGCACTTGTATGGCCAAGATCTTCTGTAGACATGAGTTAGAACTAGTGCTTTAAGTTATTTAAGCAAGCAGTTGCACTAGCAGTTATTAAAAAAACGAACATTTTTAAATGAAATAAATGTTTTCTAAGAACGTTTATTTTGTCTCTACAGGTAATTACAAATATGAATGTTGCCTACAGACAGGAAAAGAAGAATGCAAAACGCAAAGCTAGAAACATGCCCTCCATCACTTTAACTGTGACTGACCCATTGTACAGCACAGAGGACTCGCCCTCAGCAAAAAAACTTAAGGAAAGCCTGTATCTCTCTTTTCCAGTCGAGACGGTCCTAACCACAGTCCAGAATGTAGCAGAAGACAAGAAAAATGGCTTAGAATATCCTCTAACAGACTCTGACCCGCACTGATTTTATAAAGCACTTATTTTCAGGTTCAGAAAGTGTATATGTATAGACCCCTTTTGAGCCAACCTCTCGATTACGTCACGGCCTTAGCTGGAGGCAAAACAATGGGAAAACTGGAGGCGGCCAATACAAATCAGCTCAGGGTCGGCTACATAAGGAGTTTAAAATATCATCTTGCTGTGTTTTTGAGTGCCAGAATCGACAGAGTGAAGGCTTTAATCTGACATTATAACACATACTATTGCCAGAAAAAACAACGACAGTTGTAGTTAAACAATAAAACTAGCGGACTTCACAGAAACGATCACCAAAGATGCTTGCATTTACAGCTCACACATATCACTTAATAAACTGTCTTTTGTTGGTTTGGTTTATAGTTGTATTAACAAGTGAAGTTATTTTTCAGGTAACGTTAAAACTTTTTTTGCGCATATGCAAGCTATCTTTGTTGGCCAACCACCGGAGATTAAATATAAAGAAAACTGTTTGTCGTCGCTGTTTCTACAGTATTCATAAGTGTATAGAAACCCGGGAGAGGGAACAGTGAGAATGGCTCATGTGTCAGGTGTGTGTTCAAGCTGCATTTGCTAACGTTGGCCACTGTTAGTACATATAGGCATCTAAAGATGTAACGTTATTCTCTCTCAGTTTGTCTTGACTATACACGCTTGGGTTCTTTCTCTATGGGGTATGTGTGGATGTCAGACCACTTAACTGGAGGTAACGTAATCCTGACAGTTCATCCATCCAGTGAGTGAGCGTGTATAGGTCGGCCAATCTGATTCCTTCCGTTAAAGTTCACTTTTTCAACAACAGTCACAGTTCCGGGCTGTGACTGACCTTACATATTCAAATTAAATTGGATTCTCTCCAGTTATTGTTAAAAAAAGTTATCAAAACGTGCTCGCTAGCATTAGTAAAGCGGCCAGGGGAATCTTTCTGCCTCCACCTTTCGCCTCCGCCCACGAAAACGCGTCACTATGTTTACTAACAAAAAAGGGGTCTATAGTCTCCAGTTTTCTTCAGATGTCTGCATGTTCACATAACAAGTGGATGTACAAGTGGTCACCTTAAACGTTTTTCCACATAACTTTGGAACTATTACATGAACTAAAATCAATTCCTGGTAAAACTTGAATTAGTTCCTATGGTGGAAAAATGCCTTTTCTAACACAAAATGTAGCAAGATTAAACAAATGTTTCTCGAATTTAAGCCTTCAATCAAACTAATGAAGGTCTCAAGTTTTGCTTGCTTTTGGGTTCCAGGATAAAGTATTTTTTTTATGAAGTGATGGCATTTGTTAGACTGTTATTGAACTGCACACCAAAAAGACATTTATATTTTGAATGTCTATTCAAAATACTTTTTGTTTGTATCACCTTAGATCAGGCATTCTGAGTATAAGTAAAAACTTGCATCAGAATTTTGATACATGAATGATGTTTATATGCTCATTTGTACGTATGGTCTTATTGTTTTTGTCAAACTGATCAATTAATTATATTAAATAACACGGGATATTTTTATTAATGATAATAACAAAACATTTTAACAACATTCTAAAGTTAAACACGTACAGTATATCTGAGCAGTGTTTCAACGAGATGTCCTTTAGGTTGCAGTTTAGTTGTATACGATATCGATATCCATATATAATGTAATGGATCGATTTGAACATGACTTGAACTTTGAACAAGAACGCAAGTGTTATTGCAAACATGTGCAACTTCCTGTTAATAAAGAACAGAAGTTGGTGTAAATAAGGTGCAAGAATGCGGTCATTGATTGCAGAATATTTCTCAATAAGTGTGACCTCAACTTATTACTTGCTTCATCATTAGGGCAACCTGCCTCAAATTCGTTATTTGTCTATAAAGCGAAGCCGTTTAGAAGTTTTTGATACTTCGCTTTCAAAATTGAGTTTATTCAATCATACGTTTTGGAAAAACCACGTCACGTACGTCACATCAAAAAGGGCGCTATCTCGTCTCAAGCGCAGCTTTTGCTTAATTTGCTAATTTTATGTAGTCCAGGTTTAATTACGCTATAATGTAAAGTGGGTATCAAACAGGTGGGCAGGGAGTAGGGTCAAAAGTTATATAGGGTAGGCTATGCGCTGTAAATTGGGTTGGTCGGGACTCGGGAAACAGTGCAGGCTCTAGACTTTTAAACATCTATTTTTATCTAATAAACCCGTCTGTACTTGTAAATTTCGAGATCTAAAGGTTTGTCTTTTCAAAACTTATTTTACGTACTCTGATTGTTTGTACTTGCACTATTGCCAAATGTAAAATAAAATAAAGAAGTATAAAAAATGGACTTTAACATGACTTAAACAACACAAGGTGAAATATGAAATAAAAAACACCGATGTATTTGTACATAGGTTGGAAATTTCGTACAGATTACGCAGCAGAGCAGTTCGTTACTGAGGCATCCTTCCTGTCTTTCTGATTGGTCAGTTTTCATGGAGGCGGGGCTTCAGTACTGTATTTGTTTCTCTTCCTGTCATTGCACCGCGGTAGTGTGTAGAGGCGGAGGATTTCGTTTGGGAATTAGGAGACTGAGATGACTTTTACTTTCGGCCAGGAATGTTTATTTAGGATGATGGAGGAGATGTCTGCCTTAGAAATATCGAGGCGATAGCGTAGTCGTGAAGATAAATAGATAAACGAAAAAATCATACTATATTTTGCCGGGTGTGAAGTTGCGCAGGCCAGCGAATGAACGTGAAATGCGCATCACGTTGAAATGATTCTTTTACCAAGACCTTGTAGTGCAGATTTGACAGGCAGGTTTCACTTCGCCGTGTCATTATTGTGTTAACTTTATTGAGGTCACTTAACAACACAGAATAAAAAGAAAGATCGAATGTTAAAGTTATTCACGAACTAAAGGTGTACATTTTATATTTCTAATAATGTAATTATCTGAATCCACGTTTGTTACATTTAACTCTCTAACAGGTGTTGGAAGATGAAGGTTGCAGTAATCATAGGCTTCAACCTGGTGTTCACGCTGGTGGATATTGTGGTCACCACAGTTCTGTATGCCCATGGATCAAGCCTTGATATATTTGCAGATGAATTAGAAGACTTTGACATACACCGCTCAACGCTGGACTTGTGGGGAATGGTCCTTATACGGGCCGTTCTTCTTCTGGGTGCCTCTATTGGTGTGTTCTTCAACAGGAGCGATGGCCCACGCAGAGTATCCAACCTGGGCACACTGGTGGCTCTCATCTGCCTCACCAATATGACTTACGCTCTGGCCAAGATGTTGATGCTTTCTGAGGAGGGGGATCTCATGTATGACCCCTGGTTCTTGAGTTTATTCTCCTGGACTTGTTTGTCAGCAATAGGCACCATGATCTCATGGAATCAGATGGCCCAGGCTTCCAGTGTTGTATCTGACAGGGAAGATAATGAGGAGAGGGAGAGATTGGTGGATAGCATTGAGACAGAGGACGAATCCAGTGAGAAGAGTAGTAAATCAAAGAATGAACGTTCCCATTCAGGGGCCACGATTGGCCGTCTGTTATCGTACTGTAAGAAGGACTCTGCATTGCTGGGCATAGCTTTTTTCTTTCTTCTCCTGTCTGCTGTGTGTAAGTTATCCTCCAACAGCTCATTTCTATAATGTGACCTGAATATTCTAACAAATGTCATAAATTCATGTTCAGTTATAACTAAATTATAATTGAGCTATTTCCTATTTTAAGAGTATCTGTTTCCTAATTATCTATTTTAAGGGTAAACTGCTGTAGCAGAGTTGTCATTATTAAACAAATGAAAGTTTTTTTTCTAACTATATTATGTACCTCATCTTTAAAATAGGGACTGGAACTAAAATAAAAAAAAAAATGTGGTAGATGCTGATAGATTTTAATGTTTGTAGTGAGTATCGAACATTTCATTAAATGAAACTCACTGTTTCATTAAAAAGCAATCATCACCCTATTAGTAATAATTTAATAATGTGTGTTTACATTCATGATGCTTTATTCTTTGTTGTCTTTAGTAATGGTTGACCATTATTCAAACCATTGAATCTTATTCACAAGAGAACTTGTAGGTTTCAAAACCCAACGGTCTAAGGACTGTTACTGTAGATTGCACATCATTTCAGTGTTGTGCAGTACCGTCCGGTGATTGCTCTTGTCTTTGTTCTTGATTTGTCACAATTTCAGGGTGGTATATTGCACCCCCTATTACAGCCCCATGAGACTGTTTAACAAGATTTTTTTTACTTAATGTCTTTTTTGAAATGTTGTTAATACTTTTGATGTTTTCTACCCCACAGGTGAAGCTTTTATACCGTATTACACAGGAAAGGCAATAGATGGCATAGTTATTCATAAAAGCATGGATAGTTTTACCAAACCAATAATTACTCTCACTGTGTTGGCTTTGGTCAGGTGAGGCTTTCTAGTCTTTCAAACATTCTTCCTTTTGCAATGTCACAGTGGCTGTTTTAGACTAGCAGATCAACAGTTTCAGGACAGGAAGTGGTGTAAAGAGTTAAAGCCCTAAACCCAATATAATGACCAAATCAGATTACATTATGAAAACACATCTATTGTAAAACTGTATCCAAAACCTTTGCTCTAAAACTGCATTGTGACTTTGCAAATGGGATTGCATTGTATAATTTCACTCTTAAATGGACATTTTGATCTGTCTTGTTCTCTGATTGGCCATTTATCACTTGTTTTCTTTTAGCTCCGTAGCCAGTGGGTTTCGTGGAGGAGTCTTTTCTTTAACATTTGCCAGGTTGAACATTCGACTGCGAAATGTTCTCTTCAGATCACTAATGAATCAAGAAATTGGTTTCTTTGATGCAAACCATACAGGTAAAATAAATCCTAGTTTACACCAAACATGGCTATATCATTGCGTACATTTGTACCACTATATGTATGCTACTTTCCATCTGCATGACAAAGGCAGACATGAAATGCAGTAGACATAAATTATTTGGGTCTCGATGGTTTGCTTTACAGGTGACATCACCTCTAGACTTACATCAGACACTACTCAGGTGAGCGATCTGATCTCACAGAACGTGAACCTGTTCCTGCGTAGCTTCGTGAAGGGTATGGGCATGTTCATATTCATGTTTGGGATGTCCTGGAAGTTGTCTCTAGTTACCCTCATGGGTTTCCCATACATTGGTGTCGTCTCCAAGCTTTACGGAGAGTATTACAAGGCAAGTTGTGCTTTAGATTCGCTCCGAATGGAAACGTTCATTCCTACAACACAATGTAGACAATAATTAAAAAAATGATTTGTTGTTTTAACTTGAAAAATTAAGTTACCTGGCTGCCTTAAAAGTTTTAGTTAATTTAACTTAAAAATATTAGTTAATATAACAATTTTGCACCAAATTCATGCACCAGCTAACATTTTTGAGTAGCTGGGTAACTTAATTAACTTAATCAGTTTTTACAGTGTAGAAATGAAAAGCATTGTCATATACTGTATATATACAACAATAATACTCTCAACAATAATGTTTTTTTGTTGGTTCGTTATTATATATTTGTGTTATATATCTGTATCATATGTATATTAATGCAGCATTTTATTAATGTATCAAAACAAAAGATGCTATACATAAACATTGTACATTCTTGACATCCAATAGAAACTAACCAAAGAAGTTCAGACAGCACTTGCTCAGGCCAATAAAGTTGCAGAAGAGACAATATCAGCAATGAGAACAGTACGAAGTTTTGCAAATGAGGAACAAGAGTGTGATTCGTACTACAACAGGCTACAAGAGATGTTCAGTCTCAACAAAAAGCAAGCGGTTGCCTATGCCTGCTACATGTGGTCCAGCTATGTAGGTATCCAAGTTTAACAAAGCTTTTAATCTTTATCTGCACCCAACCTTCAGTTACGCAATATAATGATTTCCTTTTTCTTCTTATTTTTATTTTCGAGACATCTGAATGATCTAAATAATGATCTTTACGCTAGCTCTTTTCTAATTTCCATCTGTCTTTAGATCTCCGAGTTGGCCTTACAAATAGCAATCCTGTTTTATGGAGGTCACCTGGTAGTGACAAATCAGATGAGTGGAGGCACCCTCATTTCCTTTATCATCTATGAGCTGGAGCTCGGAGAGGCCCTGGAGGTTTGTGCTTTTATTTTAATGAACATGACAGCTGATGAATCTGAAGACACTGGTTCTCACGCGCTGGTCTTTTATCTTGCAGAATATATCATCGGTGTACACGGGTCTGATGCAGGGTGTCGGCGCTGCAGAGAAAGTGTTTGAATATATTGACAGAAAACCTAAACATGTTCTTGATGGCCAAGAAGCTCCGGAGGCATTTGAAGGGAAGGTGGAATTTAAAAACGTGACATTTGCCTATCCAGCACGGCCAGAAATGCATATATTAAAGGTACTTTATACTGAAAAATGCTTGATATATAACTAAGTTTGTTTGTCTTACTTATGATGAATGAATCAGTGTTTATGTTCCTGGATGTAAGAAGGAAACTAAACCCACATTTTGTTCCCAGAACGTGTCCTTCAGTCTATGCCCTGGGCAAATAACTGCTCTGGTAGGGCCCTCTGGTGGTGGTAAGAGCTCATGTGTGTGCTTGCTGGAGAACTTCTATGCCCCTCAGCAAGGTCACGTGCTAGTGGATGGGCGACCTGTAAACACTTACCAGCACAAGTATTATCACTCTCAGGTGTGATCAATCTTACATCCTAGTTTATCTCTCATGTTGTCTGTCACTTGCCAGTTTTTGTTGTTTATGTTCGTTTTTCAAACAAATTGTAGTAAATTATATTACCTTAAGAGGGCAGTATTTTTACGCTGTATATACTGTACATACTAGGCTGCAGTCAAATAAGATATGCTTTTTTTGTTATAGGTAGCACTAGTGGCTCAGGAACCTGTTTTGTTTGCTCGCACTGTTCAGATGAACATTTCTTATGGTTTGCCTGACGTTCCCATGGAGACCGTCATCAAAGCTGCTATTAATGCCAATGCACATGACTTTATAACTGGCCTCTCCAATGGTTATGATACTGGTGAGTTCATTTCACAGCAGATGTTAACTGTATAACATATTTTATAACTTAAGACTTTATCATTCTTATTTTAACATATGAGGTGTTTTCCCGGACAGGTGTTAGATTAAGTCAGGACTAGGCCTTAATTAAATGAAGACATTTAGTAGTTTTAACAAAGGGGTGATATGACACTTCTAAAACAAATATTATGGTTTGTTTTAGATGCAATGCAGTGTGTATACACGATTTAAGGTTCAAAAACGCTGTATTTTCCACATACCGTGCATGTTTGTATCTCCTCTTTGCCCTGCCTCTCTGAAACGCGCAGATTTTTTACGAAGGTCATCGCTCTGAAAAGCGAGGTGTGCTATGATTGGCCAGTTCACCAGTGCGTAGTGATTGGTCGAATACTGCAAGAAAATGAAAAGTGACCTATTAGTCAGATATGGTGACCCATACCCGAAATGTGACCTCTGCTTTTAACCCATCCAGAGAGTAGTGAACACACGCACAGCAAGTGGTGAACACACGTACACCCGGATGTAACGCCCCTTACCATATTTGGAATGTCAGGTTCCAAAGCAATTGTACTGACAGGTATACCCACCTTACTTGCGTATACATTTCGGCGGTCTTAGTCAAATCATACCACGAACTGATGTAGATTTGTGGGGGTGCGGTTACACGAGGCGTTTCAGGCAGGTCTGGGTGAGCATTCCCTTCTAGATAGAATGCATCTTTTGCTCTGACACTTTCATTTTTGCAATTTTACGTGTCTTATACATGCATGGGCAACTTATAACGCACCAAAGACACAGAAAAACACGTATTCGCGCCATATGACCCCTTTAACAAATATGCCTGGTGTGCATTTTGAGGCAAAACAATGGCATTGATATGTTTTATGACAGGGCCAGTTATTTTCAGTTAAGACAACTCAAACATTCATTTTAGTCTGGGACTAGGCTTAAACCCTGTCTGGACAACTGCCCCATTATGTATTATATAATATAATATAATATAATATATAATCATATGTTATATAATGTTTTTTTTTGTTATCAATTTCTTTTTTACCTCCTTTTATCCTCCTGCATTTTTTTCTGTTTCAGGCGTTGGGGAGAAGGGCACTCAGCTGTCTGGAGGCCAAAAGCAGAGAGTTGCTATTGCTCGGGCTCTCATCAGAAACCCTCGGGTTCTTATTTTGGATGAAGCCACCAGTGCACTAGATTCAGAAAGTGAATACATAGTAAGAGATGTTGCATTCAGTATAACATTGAAAATCATTTGCTGATTTATTTAAAACGAACACGAATAGCTCTAAAGCGTACAGTAGCTCTACGATGATTGTTTTTAGTCAGCAGTACCATGTCAACTAGATAGGTACATTTTCTGAAGAAAATGTGAGTGATGCTTTGTGGCAAACCGCGGAACTGGGCACTAGAGTGATAGCACATTAAGCCACGAATGAATCTAACCAATCCCCATGTCTCTATGATGTTCTGATGCAGAGATATACATATTGCTAAACTGTTGCTAGGCTAATATGTTTGGTTGCTATGGGCGTGGCTTGGCATCTGCACTTGATAATGCTCTAACCTGCGAGTGAAACAAACCAACCCCCGTGTCTCTACGAAGTTCCTATGCAGAGATATAGGTTTTGCTAAACGGTTGCTAGGCTAACCTGTTTGGTTGCTATGGGCGTGGCTTAGCATCTGCCAATTGATGATGCTCTAAGCTATGAGTGTAAAGAACCAACCCCCGTCTCTCTACGATGTTCCGATGCAGAGATATAGGTATTGCTAAATGGTTGCTAGGCTCACATGTTTTGTTGCTATGGGCGTGGCTTCGAAGCTTCATGATGATCCTGGGACACTGATTGGTTGCCTGAGTAAAACGAGCCCACCCCCTTGTCTCTATGACACTGTGTTGCAAAGATATCCACCTGAACCTTTTATAATGGGAGTCTATGGGATCGGTTGCTAGGTTGCTGTAAATGGTTGCTATGGGCGTGGCTTAATAGCTTCAAGATGATCCTGTGACACTGATTTGTTGTGTGAGTCAAATGAGCCCACCCCCTTGTCTCTACGACACTGAGTTGCAAAGATATCCACATGGACTTTTTATAATGGGAGTCTATGGGATCGGTTGCTAGGTTACTGTAAATGGTTACTATGGGCGTGGCTTAATAACTTCATAATGATCATGTCACACTGATTGGTAGCCTGAGTAAAATGAGCCCACCCCCTTGTCTCTAAGTGGTTGTACTGCTAAGATATTCAACACGGGACGTTTTACGCCTTATATGGGCATGCTTCCTGTGATTGGGAAATTTTGGGAGGCTCTTACACCCCAGGGGGACAACTTACACCCCATTGTGAGTGATGTTCTTATAGAGCCTGATAACCCCTTCAAATCGTGTATTATTTTCATGTTTCTACGATATCCTCACTCGGAGCTACGACCCGTCAAAGTTGGGCGCAATGTTAAGTCAATGGGATTTTTCGGGTTTTTATTCGCCCCCCTATCGCACCCCCTCCACACGATCGCTTTCCAAAAGTCATCACACACTATTCCTCAATGGGCCGCTCGATTTGATATAGTCATTCATGGGCCCAAAGCGAAAAAATAACGCGTGAATATATAGGTATCTAGGTTTTGAATGGGAGTCTAGGGGCGCCATTATAAGTATACAGAAATTTTGGGAGGCTCTCACACCCCAGGGGTGCAACTTACACCCCATTGTGAGTGATGTTCTTATAGAGCCTGATAACCCCTTCAAATCGTGTATTATTTTCATGTTTCTACGATATCCTCGCTCGGGGCTACGACCCGTCAAAGTTCGGCACAATGTTAAGTCAATGGGATTTTTCGGGTGGTTTTTCGCCCCCCCTATCGCACCCCCCCACCCGATCGCTTATAAAAGTCATAGCACACCATTCCCGAATAGGCCCGTCGATGTGATGTATTCATTTATGGGTCTACGTCAAAAGCTGCGGGACAAGTAGCGTGCCAAACTTTTGGCTGAACTAGAGTAATTATAAGAAGTATGTATGTTCGAATAACAATAGTTATGCTTTTTCAAAGCATCACTAATTAGGAAATATAAGTTACTAAATTAGAAACGCCCTAGTAAAAAACATTACTGGTGTGCATCTTCAGACAAAGCAATGGCACTGACATATTTAACATATGTAACTAACATTTAAGATGTTTTAGGGCGAGGTATTTTCAGTTAAGACAGCTCAAACATTCATTTTAGTCTGGGACTGGCCTTAAGCCTTGTTTTTGAAACCGGGCAAATATCACTTGTTCTTTTATTGAATTATTATTTTTATCAAGTTATTTTTTATATATAAATATTTACTTTAAGTGGAGCTTATACTAAGATGTATTGCGCTGTGCTGCTGTTTGTTGTGGTGTTGTACATTTGACAGTTAAATCTTTTATTTTGCCTTTGCTTTGTTTCAGTTTCAGCAGGCTTTGAATAACTTAATGCGAGAGCACACGGTTTTAGTGATAGCTCACCGGTTGAGCACAGTGGAGAGAGCAGACAACATCCTGGTGATTGACAAAGGCTCTGTGGTGGAGCAGGGTCCTCATGCTGAACTCATGGCCAGAGGAGGCCTCTACTGCAAGCTGGTTCAGAGGCAGATTCAGGGGACTGAATTAGAGGCGGAGGATCTCAGCCCATCCCCTGCCCCAGTACTGAAGAAAGGAGATAAGGAGAGTGAAGATGACTGTAAGGACACTGAGTATGAACCAAGATACTAAGAGAAGGTTGATAGCTGTTTTATTTAATTGTTGATGTGAAGGCCTTAACTCTATATGATATTTTATAGTACGTTTGGATATATTTTAAGTGTGCATGTCAAAGAGTATGTTTGCTAGAGTACTGTAGGGTGCTGTTACTAGGGTACTACGGTACTTTGAATAAAGCTTTATGCAATAAGCACTTAAAATGCTTGATGTACTGTACTGTATATATTTTTTTGCAAATATGACTGCCTTAAATAATTTAATCCATCATTAGGGCAAATTAAGCAATAAAGTGAATTGATCCAAAGCAATTGTTTTTTCTTTATTAAAACAGGTTCAAACAGAACATAGTTAGTCTGTACATTAAAATTACATTTCAAATACATTTTTATCAAATAAAATGTTCGTTTTTATAATGAATATATAATAATATATTTTGCCAACAAAACTAATTGCATACAACAAAGGATATGCCTTCAGATCAAAGGGTTTGTAAGGTCAGGAGAAACATTTTAAGTACCTTAAAGTTTTGAAAATGCTTTATTTTATGTATTTTATTTCTGCACAATTCACATTTATTTATTTAATACATAAATGCATTATACATATTATATACACATGTATACATATTTTGTTGAACACAGCAGAATTATTATTTTAGTAAAAATGTATACATGAAGAGACGTGCAGAAGCAGATGACGTCACGCACCTCCTCCCGCTGACTCTTCCGGCTCGGAACAGAAGCTCAGAGCAATCGAGTGATCCAGACTTGAGTCCGGAGTGTGAACGACGCTGCTGTGCCAGACATGGCAGGCTTTGCGAACAAGTTGAGCTCTTACCCTATCGTTCAGTTGAACGAACTTCTCGAAGACGACGAGAAGCTCAACAAAATTATCAGCGACATGGAGGAGGTAAGTTTCTTTTCCTTGTAAACAGCGTCGCGAAAGTTACCGTGTTTAACGTTTCTTGGATTCAACTGCAAGCACTTTATTCAGAGGGGCTCCTTGTCGGGCCGTGTTTATTTTTTAAGTCGTTTGTTTCTCTATTATCGTGTCATTAGAGTTCATAGAGAACTACTTACATGTGATTGCGTGTGAATTCTGTTGATTTAGTTTTTGACGTCGCTGACTGTGTTTTAAATGTCATTCATTAAACTGTGTATTTTCCTGTAAGGCAAAGTGGCCTTGTCACAGACCCACCGTAACTTACATAAAAACGTGTTCTCAAACCAACACTCCTCAGTGGCTTTTCAGTAATTATCTTTTACAGTACATTTCAGACATACCCATAATATAAGTGGAGTTATGTAACAGTTACATACGAATCTGCCACATGCAATTTCTGTTTTTATTAATCGTGTTTTTTCTTAGTTTAGCTTGCGATGAAAATATAGCATGCCATGTCATAAGTGCAATATCTCATGTATTGAGAATAAGAACATTTTGCATAACGTCATAAGATATTTAATTTCATGTTATTATTGTTTGTTTCTTTGTTTGTTTTTATAAATTATATTAAGTTGTTTTTCAAAGACAATCGGTTTTTAATGTCTTCTATTGTTAAAGCTGACAAACTCCACAGTGGATTTGATATCAACAACTTCACTGCTCATATGATACCAACAAAACAACTGAATTCACTGTTGATTTTATGTGACATTAATTCTGGATCCATGATATACAGATTTGCCCATGCCATAATAAGGTTTTAATGTGATTTTTATGTTCTTTATAATTGCTGAGGCAAAAACATGTAGCTCACACATCATCACTCACTGTGTAAGTTCAAAGCTCGGTTGTGTTTGCAGATCATCGATTAGATGGTGTATGGTGCATGTGTTCACAGCTTTGAGTTGATTTAACCTTCAAATTCATGAAATGATGGTTGGCCTTGATTTTGCTGTGTCCTGGGAACATGTTTAATTTGGCAACTTTAAGTGGCAACTTAACTTTATTGCCATAAGGTTTGATATTTAGTGACCTTAACTCTAAACTAAGGGTTTAGAATATACCAGGCTAATAAAAGAGTAAGTTAGTCCAGAAATAGATTTTCCACATTCCTTGTTTAAATAAACACCCCTCTTATACATCAGTGTTTGATAAAAATGACAAACATGGGTTAATGCTAACATAAGCAAAATGTTACTTACCACATAAACGGAATGTTACTTACCACATATATTTACTTACCACGTATATTTACTTACCACGTATATTTACTACAGACTTACACATAGGCCTGCATGTCTGTGAAGGCCTATTTAAACATTATAGAGCCGTCCAAAATCAGACGTGAAGAAAAATACACAGCAAAATCCCGAGTGTTAAAAAATGTCAAATTAACACTCATAGTGTATATATAATCCACACTATCCAAGTGTGGATTATATATACACTGTGAGAGTTAATTTGACCTATTTTAACACTGGAGATTTTGCTGTGTAGTCTTATGTAATCCGCAGAACAAAATGATTTGCATTTCACAAGCAAGGGCTTGGTGTATTAACAGGAGAATTGGGATGGGAGGAGGCTACCAGCTAATGTGGTTGAATGTTCCTAATGGAAATCTCAGGTTGATGAGTCATTAGTGGCAATAAATACCTGTTCTTTTGTGAACTGCTTGCATGTGATATTATTTCTAAAGACATTTCTAATATGTGACTATGTGTGACTAAGCATATACAACAAAAATCTTTTGCTAATGACCTCAGTGATATATTTTGGGCAGTACAGCTTTGCCTCTGATGCAGTGCAAAGTGCATTCATTGTGATCATCCGGTACAAAGAGAGGCTTAAGGTGGGGTGACCATAGATATCAAAAACTAGCTGATTCATGTCTAATCAATTTGTGCATAACTAATTTTAAGCTTCTTAACTGATTCTCAATGGGGAGTTTGTTTTTATGCATAGATTAAAGGTACAGTGCGGGATGTTTTGTATGATCTATTAACAGAAATGCAATATAACATACAAAACTGTGTCTTCAGATGTGTATAAAAACCTTACGTAATGAAAAGTTATGTTTTTATTACCTTAGAATAAACCAGTTGTATCTACATAGGGAGCGGGCCTATCTACATCGAATTTGTTATGTTGCGCAGCCATGTTTTGTACAGTAAGCTCTAACGGACAAACAGCTCTACACAGCGCGTTTCGTATATGTTGGTCTTCGTGTGTGTTTTTAGACATCACTGAGTTGAAGATGCACAAAGTAGTAAGTCGTAGTACGGAGAGGAGGAGGAGTAGTCGTCGTCGTCTAGCTGAAGCAATTGATTGTTCTGTCTTAGAAGTTTTGATAAAATGGAGGACCATGCGTATTGTGCACAAACGCCGACAGAGCGTGAATCTCCGTCGTCAAAGAAGCGCAAACGTGATGCTGCCAAACGAATTAGAGACAAACGGCGGCAGAAATCCAGGATAAACATCGGTGTATCAATTACCAGATGGAAGGCACTGTTGAGAGACAAATGTTTTCAAGGCGACGCCGAAGTTGCCTGTTTTCTGCTAGACTGGTAAGATAATTCAACATTTTCAATGTTTCCACTTTTTCAATGTTTACCAAACAACTGTTTTGTTGAAACGGTAACGTTAGCATTTTATACAAATGGCCATATAACCTCCGAATACAAATGTTTTTCCGTCCCTGCGGTACGTACTCCGGTTGTTCCTGACTTTACAAAGGGGGAGACAAACGTCTACTAACTTACACCTAACTGCCTATGTCGCTGTCAGATCAAACGCTTTGAACAGCATTGTGCTATTTATGATTAGCTAACTTTAGTTACTTCACTACTCTCAGCGTGTACTAGATAGCACGCAAGAAATATATCTAATTATAGAATTGTAACAGTAACTTTCGCAATAGAATACATGTTAAATGATTAATTACGTTAATATATTGCCTTACATGCTTGTATCACTACTATCCGCTGTCTCAGTAGACGACATCTTTTTTTACTGTTGCGGCCTCCATCGTAATTCGAAAGGGAGGGGTGGGCAAATGACTCAGAGATTCTTGCAAAACTATAATACAAAGCTAGTGGCCGCTGATTTTCAAGAACTGCGCCTTTAAGGCATGTCGTCAATGATCCCAATATCATTTCTTTGATCTCTGCTTTGTCAACAAATGACATAAGTTTGTAGGTTTAACATTATATTACATTTACATTTATTAGGATTAAAGCGGGAGTAAGCAAGGGAGAGAATGAACACATTCTTCTTTTTCTAGACAGTTATTGGTTAGTCAAATAAATGCAGAACAGGTATGTTTTGAGCTGTTTTTGAAAGTTGTGAAGGATGCTGCACTTTGTTTGATCTTTCCTTCTACATCTGAATACGTTTTTTAGGCTCTGAACGTATTCTCCGCTAAAGCCTGGCTCAGACTACAGGAGTTTTAAAATCCAGAAAGATTAAAAATCTGGTTGCAGCACACACATAAAAAGAATCTTGACAGATTATTTTATTTAAATTCTTAAACAAGCTCACACTCATCAGTGTAGAACTAAATTACACATATTTTACATATCCATAGGATATCCAGTTTTGTAAAAGGAGCTAATAGTAACCGTTTTAATGGGTTTACTATTTTTAGATGTTGACATCACATCTACATTTGAATCTCTTTTTCAAGCACTACAAAAATAGGTTTGCCCGTTGTAAACTTGCATTTATGAATGTGAAATGTCCAGATAAGAAAACGTTGGGGCGTAAAGTTGTGTTTATATATAAGACTAAAGGTAGCAAGTGCAAAAATAAAAATTTAGAAAGTTTGATTGGAAGTTTTTTTATTTCATAATTGCACATCAAAAGACATTCTAAGACACCCAAACTACAGGATAATATTAAGATTATCATACCAGAGGACGCCTCTTACGTCATCTCACCGGGAAACAAAAGTAAACAAAGGGACATCGCAAAGTTAATTTCACGTGATCTCACCTGGCAACGGTTGTGTAACGTCTTTGTCGCTCTCTGAACGATTCGCTGTCTGTCTGTCCAAAGCCGCGGGAACGTATTTTGAGCAGGGGGTGCTATAATGCTTTTTTCTAGGGCTGAAGTTATGACTGTGCTTTGGGCAAGCCACTTAAGTTTAATGTTAATAAATAACGGAAGAAAAAAAATCGCTTTCTCGCTGCCGAGAATAAAGATGAATGCCAATGTGATTATAAGATACAGCATAAAAACAAACACATAAACGCATGTTATCTGTATGCCTATAGCCAAATAACAATCTGTTGAACGAAACTACAAGCTGCGCATTAGCAGTTAACTTACCCGGTACATTTAAAACCGACGCGACTTCTCCCCAGCTCTTTTCCTTATCTGTGCGGTTGTGGTATGTTTTGGAGGATACATTATATAGACAATCATGATGTTGCCACAAGTTGTTCATCCATCTCCGCTGTCCAACATAACCTTGCAGGAGCTTTCGCGGTCGACATTTTTAAAGGTCTGTCAGTCACCTCCGTCACCTTGCAGATGTGCCTCTCATTGGCTGTTGCGAAAGTACCAACGTCATCACCCCGATTTAAAATCCTAAATATCAAACATGTTTGATATGATCGGGGCAGCCCCGATTTCTCTCGGAGCAGATCGGGAGGTGTAAAATTCGATCTGTGAACGCCTCACATTACGTGATAATCTGGGCCGAACCTCGGACCCGATCGAGATTCTGGACCCGATTTTTTCAAAGATTCTCGGGAGGGGAAATCGGGGTAAAATCTGGCCGAGAATCCTGTAATCTGAGCCAGGCTTAAGGCTGCACAATATATCAAAATGATTAAAATATCACAAATATGCGTATATTTATATGCATATCACAGTTGTTTGCAATAACATTGTCTTTATACTGCAACAGTTAAATGGCTGGTCACTTTCAGAAATGTAATGTCGTTCAAAGCATTGTATCACATATTGCATTATTTAGCAAGTTATCAACTTTTTCTTCAACATTGGGTAGATATATTTCCAGGTAGATGACTTAAAATCTCAGTAGGCTACCTCAGTGGTAAACTGTTTCATAAACCCAAAACTGTAGTCCTGTGCTCAATGTATCTTTCTGAATGGTCTCAATTGGCTAAATTTGTAGTTCATGTAGGAAATGTCCTGACGGTTGCCTTAAAATGTTCCTGGACGTTCACTCTATTACCTGTATCTGCAACATGATGCTGTGAGAGAGTTATGCACTTTGCAGAAAGTAAAAATATTTCTCTTTAACATGATTCAGTGATGTCGCAAACATTTAAACCACACAAGACATGAAAGAGCATACATGCAGCTCCTTAAATACAATCATATCTGTTTGTATTGAGAGGTACCGTCTTTGTTGTGTATTCTCAGATTAAAGGTGTACAACAGAACAAGGAGATGACATTGGCTACTAACCGTATTCTGGCTGAACAGAACCTTGAACTCCAGCCCAGGCTAGACCACCAAAAAAATGAGCTTACCAAACGCTACCGGTGCCTACAGGAGCAGTTTGAGGCATATCAGCTGCGCAAGTCCACTCTGGGTAAGAAACGTGGGATGAAAACCCCCTTTGCCTTCTTATGTAACATGTGTCCACCATGCTTGCATATCTGTACTTACAAAACTATGTTGTAATGTACTTATTTGCCATGTGGACTGTTTTTTTCCATACGTAATTTCTAAAGCTTGTGAAGCTGCAGTGGAGAAAAGGTATATTTGTGAAACAGCCCTCTGGGCTTCAACACATGATGGTATTGTTTAGGGCTGTGCAATTAATCGAAAATAATTGTAATCGTCAATTTTGGCCTTCAACAATTACAGAAACAAAATAATTGATGTAAAACGATTATTGTGCCGCATTCCATTTTGCAAGGATCCTCTCTTTTCTTGTGGTATAAATCCACAGCGCACCCCCTTCCTTTACAGTTGTTCAGCTGTGCTATTTCTTTACATTTATTTTTCAGTTGAATTCACAGTTTAAAAGCCAAGTTTTTTATTTTTCTATGTTGTTTTAAAACTTAGTGAGTTATCATGTTAAATAATCGGGATCTCAATATTGGCCAAAATAACCGTGATTATGATTTTTGTCATAATCAAGCAGCCCTAGTATTGTTGTAGCATGTGACCATATTAACTTAGTCATCTAAGGCCTGTTTTTCTGGTTTGCACAATTTTCATGAAGTCTTGTACAACTAGATCTTTGTGCCTCACTTTATTTGTGTCTTCCTCATGGAGGCAGAACAATGTTGTGTTGCAGATCAGCGTGTCACATCCGAGACGGATCTGTGACTTTAAAGAGAACAGGGAACTGTATTTAGTGACCTTCCACACCCATGTGCTGTGTGTGTCGGTATCATAAATGAAATGCTGTCATTGATTGCCCTTTGTGACGCAGCGGTTGCCTGGAAACAGGCAAACAACATAACAGTTTCTTTTTACCATCTGTACAGTGTTGGAGTTATGATGTAGTCTTGCCATCTCCCACACTGTATGCTGGATACGGTATTTAATTTATGAAGCATAGGGCTGGGCAGAAGTCTAATATTCACTCTGTGATCTGTGGTTACTTTCCTGGCAAAATACAACTGAGCACTAGGGATGTAACGATTCATTCAGCTCACGATGCGATGCGATTCACGATTCTGATCTCACGATGCGATTTATTCACGATTTATTTTTACAAAATGAGTTGAAACAAATTAGAAATGAACAACTTCCCTTGCATTATTTCTTAAATGCTTCACGTTTCTTTGTATAATAAAATTATGTTTTATTTCAAATAACAAAACTTAACTGCAATTTTATACCAAATTAATAATAGAAAAAGTATCTTTAATATAAACAAACTTATACTCTCTGTGCTTTTCTTGGATTTTTTTGCATTTAAGAAATATCAGCATGTCCACGTTTAGGTTTGCAGTGAACATGGCGGCCCCTGCTGTTCAAAAAATGTATTGAGATTCAGTTCACACCTCAACCGATTTGAATCGTCACACATTATAATCGATTTTCAACCAGCTCACGGTGAATCGTTACATCCCTACTGAGCACCACTGAGAATATTTCCAAAGTCTCGCATGTATAAGAGCATTAAAGGTCCGATCTATTGACAGAAATGCAATATAATATACATAACTATATCTTCAGAGTTGTATAAAGACCTTACATAGTGAAGCGTTATGTTTTTATTACCTTAGACCGAGCTATTTCTATCTACATGCACCGTGGGTCCCCTTACAGAGAATTTGCCAAGTTGTTTCTACAGTAGCCCTAAACAGACAAAACTAAATTTGATCAATTTAAGACTAATGTCATTGAATTCATTCAGTTGTCTGATTCAGAAATTCAACATTTTTTTAAGTTATGTCACCCAGATAGACAGTAGTTTACCATTATTTAAACAGGATGTTTAGTTTGTAGCCCTTAAACGCAGAAGAGATTTCCGTTCCATGGGTTCACTCTACAATTTCCTGTTTTTAAAATGCGGGTTTTCATTATGACTAAAACAAAAGTTGGTTGTTTACACCTTAGGTTCTGTTGTCTCTGCCTCCTTACACTCATATTTTTTGTGTGAGTCATTGAAAAAAAGAGAAAAGATTATTACGAAATAAATAAAATGTGAATTTGACTGATAGCATTATTTATTTAATTGTAATAGATATGTTGAAATAGTATTGTTATCATGGATTCTTTTGGCCACAATAATTGCATAGTGAAAAACTGATACATACTGTGACATAATATCATCAGCTGCCACTTGGCCTTATTTATATATGATTTAAATATAATACTCAGATTTTCCTCCATGAAACTTTCTTTTGTGTATTTAGTTACCCCTTACTTATAACCTACAAACTTGTGGTCCAGTGAGGCGCAGCTATCTTGCTTGTTTTTTAGCACAGAGGAAGCAAACAGTAAATTGTCATCTGTATACAGTTGAAGAGAATATTAGCGGCTTTGGAAGAATGTAGGTTACCCACTTTTTCAGGCTGGGTCGTTATTTGTCCCAGATAAGGATTTACTGGCTCAAAGCAGCAGCAGCAGACATCAGTGGTAGTGGAAGAGCATCTGGACGGGGTTGCCGACCAGGCCAGTCAGCTGTTCACGTGACCCAGATAAACAAAAGGCCGGTCTTTTCATGCTAAATTGTGTGGTGAGGTTCCTGTGTGTACATTAACCCGCAGTCACCCCCATTTCTAATGCCGAGCCATGACAACAGAACAGCTCTGTGGGGGTGTCATTGAGTAACAGTGTGGCTTTGTGCCTTGAACAGTGTCTGGGATGGAGAGCGGGAACGCATACACACACACAAACGAACATGGACTCGCACACATATGCACACCCATTCGCTGGATTTTCCCTTTTTGTCCTCCATCTCACACCCTTGCGTTCAGCACAAAGGAAGCTGGGCTGGATGTTGACAGACTGCAGTCTCATGATCTGCCCGACATTAGTGAAGAAGAGAGTGCCTGTGTTTATAATGGAATTTGTCTCATTTTGTTTTTAAGTAGTATGTGAAGCCAGAGGTTACGCTAGACTTTTTCATTGTCTGTCATTTTGACGGACAGGCTCGTAAAAAATATGTCATAATCCATTATTACCCATCACTACAGTATGGTGCAAGGTGACGTTATGTGCTAATTAGCATGTCCGTAACGTCATTGCATCGTACTCATGTTTACTCTGTGTTTTTTCAAAACAGATGAGGCGTTTATAAGTAATCAATGGGCAACACGCAATTTTTGTTAGCGTGACCTCTGTGTGAAGCAGCATGCATGCAATAAACATTTGAAGCGCTAGCTTTTACAGTCTCTATTATCGTTGTAACTGCATATTTTGGCAAAGGCAATACTATGATCCTGGAACTCTATGTACCTGTAAAATTTGCATACTGTGCCCTGTCAAAATAGTAGTATTGTAGTGTGAGTTTCCAAAAATAGTCATTGTTTCTAGCTAATTCATTATGGGACATTGTATCTTAAACAGTGTGCTTTTAGACAAATGTGGAGGAACATTGTGATATTTGTTGATGTATACTGTAAAATTATACTGCATATTTAGCATAATAGCTACTGGAGAAATAGTATAAACATCTTGTGTCGTTCAGCAAAGTCTGACTGAGAAGTACATTTACATTTAGTCATTTAGGAAGCAATTGGAACAACATAAGGACAACAAAAAGCATAAGTGCAATAGAACTGGTCTCATATAGCGTACCACAGTATACAAAGCTAAGGAGTTTTTTAACTTTTTTTGATAGAAAGAGTAGAAAAGAGATAGAAGTCAGAACTGATCGGTCAGGTGCTGACGGAAGAGATGTGTTTTCAGCCGATTCTTAAAGATTGCTACAGAATCTGCTGATCTTGTAGCAGCGGGCAGATCATTCCACAAATTGGGAACTCATCCAGAGAAGGTACGTGAGAGTGATTTTTTACCTTTTTGGGATGGCACTACAAGATGTCAATCATTTGCAGAGCGTAGGGATCCGGCGGGTACATAAGTCTGCATTAGCGAGTGAAGATAAGGGGGTGCCGAATCAGTGGTGGTCTTGTAGGCCAAGAGCAGAGCTTTGAATTTGATGCGAGCGACTATAGGGAGCCAATGTAACTTAATGAAGAGAGGAGTGACGTGTGCTCTCTTCGGTTCATTGAAGACCGCTCTTGCCGCTGCATTCTGGATCATCTGTATAGGGTTTGGTTTTTCAAGCTGGAAGTCCAGCCAGTAGCGCATTGCAATAGTCCAGTCTGGACAGAACAAGAGCCTGGACTAGGACTTGCGTAGCATGCTCGGATAGAAAAGGTCTAATTTTCCTAATATTGTAGAGGATGAATCTACAGGAACGGGAGGTGCTGGAAACATGATCCGTGAAGTTTAGCTGATCATCGATCACCACTCCCAGGTTTCTGGCCGTTCTGGAAGATGTGAAGGTTGATGAGCCCAGTTGAATGGAGAGATTGTAATGAACACAATCTCTCCAGAAGTGAATGAGAAAAGATGCGCTCAAAGCTGTTTTTCTTCTGGGGAAAGGTTTAATTTACCTTGCAATTCAGGTTTGAAGTAGGCATAAGTAAGGTGTTTTTGGAAAAGTGTGGAAAAATTGGACTAGATGTTTGGCCCTGTCACATTTATTGTAGAATTTATTTGATATTAGCTCACAATTGTAGCACATTATGCACTTTAGGAATTTGTCATGTACAAAATTGTAACAGGCATGAAATCCAGTGTTGGACACGTTTTGCTTATCTAAGGTTAGTTTGGTTTGTTTGTTTTTAGTATTTCGTAATAGCTTATGATACATACAGTTCTATCAACTGCCACCATCTAGATCTTGAAGCAATTGCTCGGCAATAACCAGCTTTCCTGTCATAAAGTTATTTTACAAGTAGCTTGCTACTCGACAACTGCATACTATAATTCTCATATGAACATTTGCCATCCCTTAAATCACAGTGTACAGCATTTAATTTATGTTGACTTCAGAATTACTGATTTAGTATCGTTGTAAACAAAGCAACAGTTGTAACTGAAATTGGAGAACATGGTGAGATAACTGACTAGCATAACATGTCACACATTTTTCTTCCCCTTGTCTGGCTGCTGAAGATTATGTAGTTGAGAATTATGTGGTTAACTTTGGCTTGTTCACAATGCGGTGGTTTTTCACACACTTGTCCCAACCAACACCACAGTCAGTTCCTATTCTATAGCTCGACTTATTATAGCAACAACAGAACCCGCCTCCATTCTTATTTTTTGACATTGAACCGCAAGGGACAGATGAAGGAAAGTGTTTTTGTTTCGGGAACCAGATTTTACTTTTAACATCCAGTGTCAGCCCTAAAAATAATTATTGCACTATTACAATACTAGGGATGGTTTTGGTATCTCAGCATCTTGTCATTTACAGTACCGTGTAGACCTGGCTGCAACGATGATGTCATCACCCCAGCACGTAAAGTTTATGCGCATGCTCCAAATCTGTTTTTACTGTATCTTTGTGGCTGAATTACAGCACCACATACTGATTTGGCGTGTATACTACATCATTTTGAGTCGGTTTAGTACGGAGCCCGTCTCGTCACCCCTCGAAGAAAAAAAAACAAGACCCGCAAATCCGTGGCCACAGTTTTGTAATTCGTTCCCTCAGTTTAAAAATCCGTACTCACAGATTCTAAAACTGTTCCCACAGTTTACAAAACCGTGCTCTCGGATTAATAAACTGTACCCACGAGTTTACAATCCGTGCTCTCAGTTTTTGAAATCTGTACCCACAAATTCATAATCTGTGCCCACGCTTTCGCAATCCTTTCGCACAGTTTTGCAAACTGTAGCCTACTCGCGGAATTGAAGCCTCTGTCTGTCAACAGAACAAGCTCCTACAGGAACATTAACGAATATTGTATACTGTTTTATTTTAGATTATATTATAAATTGTCTTAATGTGTTTACACACGAGCGCGTTGGTTTTGTAAACTGTGGGAACAGTTTTAAAATCTGTGGCCACGGATTTGCGGGTCTTGTTTTTTTTTCTCCGAGGGGTGACCAGACGGGCTCCGCAGTTTAGCGGTTTGTGTGTACGCAGATATTTCTTGAGGCGACACCGTGAAAAGGAAAAAAAAAGATGAGCTCTGGCTTCGTGTGGGTGTGGCCGTCTGCCGTCTCTTCTGGTCACCACAGCACTGGAAAATAAATGTAAATAGATGTAAATCCGTAAAGGGAGCTGGATGGGTAAATAGGCAGATAAGAAAGGAAAAGGTTTGAAAGTTAAGCAGTCAAAAGTTATATGTCTGAAATCTTGTATTGGTTGTTGTTTTACTGGTAGATTTGCCAAAACATGAAATTGATTTCTCTGTGCTTGCTTTGTTGTTTGGTCGATTTATTTGGTTCATTCGATTGCTTAATTGACACCAAATAAAACATGAATGTATGCTTGTAACTAGTGCTGGGCGATATACCGGTTCATACCGAATACTGGTGTGTATTTTTGTTATGATATGAATTTTTAATATACCGCATTACCAGTGTATGTCGCTTAAACAACGTGCGGAATGCGGCGCAGCGTGACACTGTTTCAGTGGGGTCCCTTTTCACTGTTGCACTGTGACCGGCCATTCACACAGAATGCGTCTTTGTATGCCACGGCACTACTTTATCATATTTTTTCTATATAAACATGGGCTGAACGGAGTCGTTTGGATGTTTGCGTGCGTCTCGCGCATGAGCGGTAACGTTACATATTTATTTCCCTTCGCAATGGGAGCGCGCACCTCGTGGCTGAACAGCAGCACAAGTGTAACAATTGCAAGTTCACATTACGTTATGTTAAATATACTCACGAACAAACATTTTCAAAAAACGATCGTGTTCCCCTCATATCTGCTCAATATAAGCGTATAATATGATGTGTTTTTAGTTTGAACTGTTTCTCTATATGCTATGATGAGAAATAAGATCAGTAGAGGAAGGAGAATTGACAGCGTGATGCGATCGCTTTCCTCTCACATATCTAATTTAAGCCTTTGTTTTATGATTAAAAAATATGATTTCAGGAAATCATGATGCCATTGTGACTATGTAAAACACAACAGACATCACATGCATGTTTTAATGGTATAATTGTTACCATTTTGTTTTCAACTATTCATTTTTGGGTGGATGCTCTTAAGTGCGATTTTTACTTCTGCGTAGGACCTACGCCGCCTATGGCAAGCCGATGGTGTCAGAATTACGCCATAGATTAAACGTGTTTATATCCGAATACCGTTTTTTGACGGCGTTTTAAACAGTATTTGCGCTGCAAAATATGGCGTCGCGATTCCAAACGCCGTAAAAAACGCGTGAAAAGTCGTCCATAACGCCATATTTAATGGCGTTCTAAGGCGCTTAAAAAGCGCCGCCTTTTGCACTGCTCAAGTGCCGATACGGTTTATAAAAAGATCTCCCATTCCAGACTTTCTTTTCATATTGACCACGCATTAAGTACTGAAAAATACATCTAAAAACTACCCAGCGATACAGATAAACAGAACAAGACCAACAACGTAAAAAATGGCTGGTGTTTCGAGCGGGCCTCGAACCGGCCTTTGATGCTGTCAGCGATTGCGAGTCAATCACGCTAACCAGCAGACTACCACTCACAGTCCTAAGCCTCTGCTTAAAGAGAATGCAATTTACTTTTTACTCTGGCTGACCTCGCTTATACCAGGAGTGATGTCTGGTGTTGGAAATGAGCGAATACAGTATTTCAACCGATTGCTTTTTTGCTTTTCAAGTAGGCAATCTCGCGCGCTATATGTAATAAGCAGGATACATTACAATGGGATTGGTTGGCCTTTATACAATTGCTGACCACGTTGTGTAACTTTACATTTCCAAAGAGAAGAAGTCGCTTCTTCGGAAAGCAAGCAATGGTTTGTTTAATGTTAGTAAAGGTAACACTGCGCACATAATAAAATCCTGTAAAATGATCAGTGGTAAATTGCTCTGGTCTGGCTCAGTTCATCAATGATTGGGTGAGAACAGTTCAAAGTTACTGGCTGCGGAAATCAGCGGGAGGGGCTCATTATACAACACACAAAACGCCGTAAATAACGCGCGCTCTGTGCAACCAAAACGGCGTTTTTTACGGCGTCATATGGCAAGACAGCGGCGCAAAAGGCGGCGCTTTTCAAGCACCTTAGAACGCCGTTAAATACGGCGTTATGGACGACTTTTCGCGCGTTTTTACAGCGTTTGGAATCGCGACGCCGTATTTTGCGGCGCAAATACTGTTTAAAACGCCGTCAAAAACGGCGTTCGGATATAAACGCGTTTAATCTATGGCGTAATTCTGACACCATCGGCTTGCCATACGTAGCCTACGCAGAGCCGCGTGCCCTACGCCGTAGCCTGACGTGCACCTCTCCAAAAATGTAACAACGTGCCAACTCAACGCGGACCCTACGCGGACCGCAAGCGCTGTGATTGGTCGGTTTGGCAGCATCGTACTTCATTCTACACATTTCTGGCGTCTTCTTCTCTGGTGTCTTCTTCCGGCAAGTTCAGAGTCCACAAAAGAACAACATGGAGAGCATCGACATCGACCAAGTTACTGAGCGTCTGATTGAAGAGGTTCGGAAATACATGCATCTGTATGACTCCTCTTCGGCGGACTATAAAGACTGTCAGATGGCGGTGAATTCCTGGATAGAGATTTCCTCTAACGTGAAACCCGTGAAAACACAAAGAGCCAACTAGCGTTTCGGCGGTGTAATTGCAGTACGACGCATACTCTCAACGCAGAACCATAAATGTTCACGACGGCGTCGTCTACGTACGTAGGTCCTACGCAGAAGTAAAAATCGCACTTAACTCTTGAAGTTGGGAGCACCAGTGCTTCCAAGGAAAAAAGTTCATTTCGAGCCCTGTTCTCTATTTATTTGCTTAAATATTATGTATGCAAGTTACCTTCACATGCTATTCAGTTGTTAAAGAATTCTAAACATTGCAGTTATTATAGGGGATACTGTCACCATGACAGTATAAAAGGGCATTTTAAGTCAATCAACAGCACTATTTCCTCTCTCAATCAGTAAAAAAAGTGGTTAAAAAATACCGCCATGTACCGGGAAACCGGTATAAATCTGGAAAACACCGTTATTTGTATTTTTAGTCATACCGCCCAGCACTACTTGTAACGTATTTACTTATAGTTGTTGTTAAAACATGAAATTAGTTTATATTTACATGCTTTTATGACATGTATTTCATACTTTAGGACGCATAACCTTTTGTTCAAGTTAAGCATAAAAGGCAGTACTAAATGTTTTACCTATAGTGCAGATGTTAATTTCAGTTAGGTATATGATGGGCATTTCAATACATTATTACAGGCACCATTAAAGGTCTTTGTGTCTTTGGTGTGTTATAAGTTGCCCATGCATGTATTAGACACATAAAATTGCAAAAAATGAAAGTGTCGGAAACAAAAGATGCATTCTATCTAAAAGTGAACGCTCACCCAGACCTGCCAGAAACACCCCGTGTAACCACACCCCCCGTGTGGAATGTTTGTGGAATGATTTGACTAAGACCGCCAAAATGTATACGCAAGAAAGATGGGAGTACCTGTCAGTACAATTGCTTTGGAACCTGATGTTCCAAATATGGTAAGAGGCGTTACATTTCCGTCACACGCTTGCAGTATTCGACCAATCACTACGCACTGGTTAACTGGCCAATCATAGCACACCTCGCTTTTCAGAGCGATGAGCTTTGTAAAAAATCAAGAGGCGGGGCAAAGAGAAGATACAAACATGCACGGTATGTGGAAAATACAGCGTTTTTGAACCTTAAATCGTGTATACACATTGCCTTACATCTAAAACAAACCATAATATTTGTTTTAGCCGTGTCATATCACCCCTTTAAGTTTCCGTTGGTTAAGACAAAAAGCAGCTACTGTAATCCGACCTATAGACTTTATTCCACAGAGGGTGGGACAGGTCAAATTACTTTCTGAGAGTTCATGTAAACACAGGAATTAGGAAGCTAGCGCTGCTGGCTAGTGTTGTTTCTATAAATATAAAAATAAACTCTTCAACAAAACCTTAAACAAAACTGAAAAAATACTGTAGTTTGAGTTGCTCTCCTTGACAAGAGTATCAATGAAACAGTCAACCTTGCTCGCAGATTTGTACATAGAACCTTTTTGTTTTCTTAAAAAAAGTCCCAAAATGTACACATTTAAAAAAGCAAACATGGGATAATGTAAATAAGTTGTCACAGAATAAGAATATGTGAATAACTCAATTTTGACAAAAATGTCAGATAGAACCTTATAATTCTAAGGCGAAGAATTGCCATAATATCTGAGACTTGTTAAATATAAAATGTAAAGCTTTTTGGTCTTTTTTTCTATTAGACCACATGTCTGGAAACACTCCTTTGGACACATTACTTGCACTCCTACAAGCGGAAGGGGCCAAAATCGAGGAAGAAACTGAGGTAACTTTTTTCCAGTTGTACCACAAAACCTCAAATGTTTCAACACTTTGAAGTTGCTCTGACTCACTCTGCTGCAGAATGTTAGCGTAGGCTAACTCAACAATTGATCAACCACTCATTAGAGAATGACTGTGCTAATATTTCTTTCCTTTTTTCAAATCAGAACATGGCCGATTCTTTCCTTGATGGTGCTGCCCCCCTGGACACATTCATTGATGAGTACCAGAGTAAGAGGAAGCTCGCGCACCTGCGCAGAGTGAAGATCGAGAAGCTCCAGGAAATGGTGCTGAAAGGACCCCAGATGGCCCTGGCTGCACCTCAGCCTTCTCGTTCTCAGGACCTTCCCTGCACACCAGCTGTTCTCCAGGTCAATGGTTCCCCCATGCCGATGCCCCGCCGGGCACCTCCTCTTCCCCCTTCTAAAGTTCCCCAATCTCCCACTATCCAGCAACCTGCAGCTGTCTCCTACCAACCCGTCTCCTACCAACCCGTCTCCCCGTTCCCCCCCACCTCTCCATACCCCCCTATCCCTCCCAGGGTCGGAAATCCACCATCAAGTCTTAATCAGGGATACCCCAGCATATACATGCAGCAATACCCCCCACCTTTGCCCCAGAGAACGCCACCACGCATGGCACCCCAGCCAGGCTTCATAATGCAGTGAGGGGAGGGATTACAGTCTGTGGAGAAGAAACAATATGTACACTGGACTTTCGTTCAAGCCGTTTGTAGGTCCTTCAAGCTGCATGTTATATAATATTGTGCACCAGGATGCCGAGATGGAGTTTTGTCATATGTAATAAATTAACATGACAATTCTCCAATCTTAAGGCCCATCTACCACAGGACCTTCAGTTTGCACTTTAGACTTTTGTATTTGATCAGTCACGGCTGGTTGCAGAGTCAATCTTTTCCTGCTCGGTCCTCTCTTCAGTAGAGGTAGATCAAGTCAACTAATTGCATAGTCAATTTAAGTTTTGCTGCAAAGGTTTTCTACAAATAGTGAAGATACTAAAATTCCTGAACTAGATCTGTTCAGTGATGCAAGGCATCTTGGTTATTCGGTTAAATATGAAGACCTACAATCCGAATGCAAATGAAAAATTATTCAAACTAATATGTCAGTTCATCCACTTTAATATCGTCTGACATTTCATACCTGCAAAAGCTGCTTTAACATTGACACAGGTGATTCTTATGCAAACAGACCGAGACTGAACTGTGCCACATTTTTGGGGGGAGGATGGGATGCAATTGGACAGAACGCATTACAGTTATTTTTAGTAAATGAGTCATGTGAGTGAACATTTGTGAGGCATATCTTATTATCCTGCATACTTAAACTGATGCTCTATGCATAATATACCATTTACTGTTTATATCCAACACATTATTCATTCTTGGGCTTATTTTTGCCGTCTGGTGTGAAGAGGACAATTGAAGAAGGGCTTCCTTTCTATAAACACTGTATCTAAATTGACATTGACAATAATCTTTACATAACAGCAATAACATTTTCAAACATTTCCCATGAATCTGTTTTATTTGGACTTTCTTGGATCATCAGGTATGTCCATCTTTTCTGTATATATGTATATTATGGTTGGCATTGTCTGTGCACGTGTCTGAAATAGCCACTTTGTGCCTACGTTGGGTAAGATTAGGACTTGGTTGCTGTGGTGACCAGTGTGTTTTTTCCTTGCCTTCCCACGCAATAACAAATCACCCAAATCTCCAGAATTGCATAAAGTCCTGTCTTTAAAAAAAATATGCTGTTTCTTCCAGGTACATTTTACAAGTGTCCTTTTCCTCAGTGATTGGTGTATGTTGTAGATAATTCTGTTCTCGTAATTACGTTCTCACACATTCAGGTGGTTGACATCATAGAAACAGGAAGAGAAGAACTTGCTTTAAATGTTGTCTTCTCTTTAATCATTGGTGCTGCAACATTTATCTGTCATTAACATTCATTTAATGACTTGAGCCAGAAGATCTCTTGCAATACATCAATAAACAGGCTCAGTTTGAAAATAATCATGTCACGCTTGGCGAGCTTGGGTATCTGTTTTGTTTAAATGCACCAGATCTAGTGGTAGAAACATTTGAGTACTCCATGGATGAGGTTGTATGTTGTATAATGTCTAAACAGTGACTTAATACCTGTGAGCACTGTGTACTAATGGGCTTACCAACCATCTGGTAAAACAGCTTTTCCCCTTTTTTAGAGATGTTTTTTTTGTGCTAGAAATTATTTTAATGCCTAGATTTGTAACTGGTTGCTTGGCTGAATGCTGTTGGTGATCTAAATAGTGTTTTGCATTCTTATAATGTAAAATATGCAGACCCTAAACTAGGCATTGTTAATTGAAAGTTATATAAATAGTCAATTGAACTGACATTTATATTTTAAATGTAATAAATTGTATCCCATCATTCTTCTCCGAGTGAACCTTTTCATTCAGTTCCTTTAGGCACTTTTCTGGTTATGTGGATCGTGTGTATCTTAGGTGGGCCCTAACAAAGGATTTAACTCCCCCTAGTGGAAGCAAGTGGAAGTGCTTGAATTAAAATCAGATGTGGTTACAAAAGTGTATGTTTAGGCTGTGTCCCATTTGCGAAAACCAGGCTAACGAGCATCAAAGTTTGATTTCAACCATTTATTTCACCAAGATTTTAAGTATTGACATGGCGTTAGTCAATATGCTATTAAAGATATCAAGGTTATATTGTCAAAGAATGTTCTTTACATTATGTAGGATCATTATATGTAGAAAACAGTATTTTTTTACAGACTGCGTCACATTATATAAACAGCCATGCGTCGAGGAATGACGTTAAATGACCAAACACTATTTAAATTATATGATGTACCAATGCACACATTATTTTCTTCCCTAAGCGTTTAATAGACATATCTGATATATCTCCATCAATCCACATTATCGGCATTGCGTCTCAACAAATGTATCGAACACGTTCCTTTTTATGGTCTTTTTGCTTTCCAAAGTATTGAAAGTATCACCAATTTACGTCACGCACGCACACAAAATTATATAAACAGTGAGTGGGGGGCGTACATGACAACCCATTTAACCGTTTTTTATTAATGCTCAAAACTAAAGCAATGTTTTGACAATATATAGAAAAAAAGAAAGAAAATGAGATAAATGCAGGATAATTAGCAATTCGACAAATGGTTACCAACATGGTTACATTCAGCATTTCATTACTTTGGTATGGAGACCTGTTATTCTCCAATGTAAAGAAATGCTGAATGTAACCATCCGCTTCGCACGTGTCGAACTGTACGTGCTACGTCATGCCTGCGCCATCGCGTCGAGCGCCACAGCTCCGCCATATTGCAGGAAATCCGTCTAGAGGTCTAGAGATTAGTGTTTAATCTGAGGCGCTGGGAACGGGAGTGTGATTGGAAGTTACTGCTAGCCATATGGTTAGCTCGAGTGGGCGGGTAAATCTCACAATCGCTAGTTGTCACACGACAGGACATATGTTTATTAAGACTAATCAGAGGTCTAATGGACGTTATTATTATTTTCGGCTCTCTTATGAGTGTGATGCTGGATTGACGAGTTGACATTCTGACTCTGAAAAGTGGGAAATCGGATTATCGTTCAAGATACGCACCAAACCCTAATCATTTTGTGTCGCTGGCTCTCGCTGGTAAGAGTCGAAGAGAGGAAGCCTGATAGCTCGAGTGGTCAATGTCAGCTGGAAAAGACCAAGAACGGACCCGATTGTAGCGGTTGATCGGCGATTGTATTTCTGTTCGCGGAGGAAAGCAATGAGATTTGTGTCTGCTGGTCATGGGCAGATCTTCATGTTATTATGCTGCCCTGTGACCCGTGTACCCAACTGTTGTTCAGTGTTGACTAAATTAGCTACGTTAAAGAATTAAAGCTGAATTTCTCGGACCATACAGAGTAGCTGGCCACTTTGCGATCCCTTGTTTGGACTCCTCGTTTACTGGATAATAAATCCTGACCGAACTGTGAGAAGATGTCGACTAAAGAACCAAACGAAAAGCTGTCGACCACTGAGCGAATCGTTAAAAGTAAGTTTGTTTCAGATCACGAACTTCATCTCTGTGAATGTGTTGTCTTTGGTGGTAGACAGACGGATGTCTAGACAGCGCGCTTGCCAGAGTTACAGTATTTTTATACAGCCGATTAGCTGGTGTATGGTCTCCAAAGTAACTGTTAACGTTAGATCCTTTCATGTCAGCTCTTTCATTGCAAATCAGGGAAAAAGAGAAATTAGACGTAACGCATTTCACATAGGCTACTATTCCTTTATAATAAAAAGCAACTTTATTAAATGATGAGCTTTAAAGTAAGCTTCCCCCACTGTATTGACATTTTTGTCCCATTTTTGTTTAGTTGATTTTCCTAAGTGCCTGCACTCCAAATGCTAAAATACGTTTTATCTTCAGAATAAAACCGCTGCAATCTGCAGTATGAAGTGATTTTCATTCAACTGATGGGGCAGATTGCTGGTTAAAGTCTTTTGTATTCACAGTAACTTGCGTCTGGATGAAGCTAGATTGGACTGAAGATAAATTAAGGTTCCAGTCACACCTGATTCAAGATGTAAAATATTTGTATTTCTGTGTGAACTGCACACACAGTAGGTTTGGTTACGTTTTGGTAATAAGTGGTCAAACAAAAAAAGTAAAGATGCCCAACAAAGGCCTTTTGTTTTTTTCATTCAGGTCTCCATGAAGTACATCTAAGTTTTGGAAGGTTTACGAGGTAGAGTGTATGAGGAGATGAGGAAAGCGTGGTTTTAATCTAAAACCACAGATGCTTTATACTTTTTATGTTACTGTAATGGTTATTATTATATGTTGGTTGTTGGTGTTCTTCGCAAAAACAATCAATAAGGGTTTTTCTCAAATTAAAGAAATAGTTTACCCAAAAAGGAAAATAATGTCATCGTTCACTTACCTTTAAGTTGTTCCAAATCTGATCTGTATAAATGTCTTTATTCTGTTGAACACAAAGATAGATATATGGAAGAATGTTTGTAACCAAACAGTTATTGGTCACCATTGACTACCATAGTAGGAAAAATTGATTTTTACATTTCTTCGTTGTGTTGAACACAAAAGAAGATATTTTGGTTAATGTAGGGAAGCAAACTGTTCTGGGGCACCTTTGACAACCATTGTAATTTTTTCCACTTTGGTTGTCAATGGTGCCCCAGAACTGTTTGGTGTAAGCATTCTACCAAATATCTTTCTCCGTGTTCAGCAGAACAAAGAAATTTATACAGATCTGGAACAACTTGAGGGTGTCAGTAAATGATGACAGAATTTTCATTTTCGGGTGAACTATCCCTTTAATGCTCTAAATAGATGTATTTTTTACTCTTGATTTTGGCTATGGTGTTAAGTTTAGTGTACCCAATAAGGTAAACCTGGACGAAATACAGTCGATGTGACCTGAGAACTGTCAGTTTACGGTTGGATTTTTGCTATTTATTTATCTTCATATGTATAGTGACACTATCACAAAAGCCACAAACAACGTGATTTTCAGTGAGCGTGTTTTAATACACAATGTGCTTTTCATTGTCCACCTCTGCAATTTTTTTAAAATAGGGTAGTGGTACATGCTGTAGGATGTCTGCATCTACTTTTGCTTCACACAACCTGAGCACACTTCCAAAGGTCTAAAAAGATTATTTTGGTGAGTGGGGAAGCACGCACCACACTAATAGTACATTATTAGGTCAGCACAGGAGCCCATTTGCCTTTCAAATGTCAATGTTTTGAGTGGACACTTGTAGCCTCCCTAGATGTATACAGGGTTGGAAATGCCCTGGATGAATCTGCATAGTGCAAATGTGTGTTCGCAGGTACCTTTCCGTGTTAATATTGCAATGCAAAATGCTTGGTTCGGAACTATGTTAAATGCAAATGTGAAAAATGAGGATCTGCGTGTCAAACCCAACTCGCACTTTGAAGGCCTTGCATGTGCATTTCTGTCTGTATGTTTACAATCCAGTTATGAAAGAAATGAACCTGTTTGCTGCCTGTAAGAGTTATGATGATTTATTTCACCAATCTGAACTTTAGGTCAGGACCTTGTATGCGGTGGAAGAAGTTCCTAAGTAAACAGACTGCTGGACCTGGAGTCCCTGGCTAATAAAGGCTTTGCATAATCTGTTCTTAGTGCTCGTACCCAGTTTACAGTCCCTATTCCCAGCCTGCACTGTAAACCTGGGGGTGCTTATGGTTTATTTATACTCATCGACAGAGTATGCTGTGTAGATTTAGCTCAAATTTGAGTTTTGCTTAGTAGGTTGACCCCTTTTAACTGAGGTGGAATTTTGTCACTCTCTCCATTCTTAATATTATCATACTGCAACTGCTTATATATTTAATGTAGTGAGCAAAAGGACTAGTTGTTAAGTATGACCATATAGAACATTTCTGCATTGTACTTGCATTGTGTTCCGCTAAGATTACCACTGTTTATGCTTTTGTAATATAAAATGACTTCAAGAATCTGATGTTCAAAAACCCAACAATTGCTCGGTCACTCCTGTGACTTATAAATTAAATCTTAAAGTTATGTATTCTTAATAGATTCTGTTTCTATTAAAGCTGAAGTATGTTAAGCCATCTTTTATCCAAAAAACATTCATTGTTTTCTTAATCTACAAAGTGTTTGGTAATAAGAGATAAAGGATGGAGTTGGCATGTTTTCAATGTGTCAGCGTGGGTTTCCTCCCACAGTCCAAGGATGTACAGGTTAGGTGATTTTGAGATGATAAATTGTCCTAAGACATGAGTGTGGATGAAACTATGGTCATAACCAATCATACACTGATTCTCATCGTCAATATAGCCATGAATTGCATTAAGAAAGAAAAAAAACACATTTAAATCCCACACAAATTGATCAATTCCTTTAATGCACTGTACTTTGCATAAAAATGCTGGTTAAATGTGTGATGGATCCAATTATGTAACAGATATCTATGACATATCATATTTAATATGACACACATTTTTTATTTTGGCTCAGTTGTTTGAGTTTTCAGATCTGCGCTTTCTGTTGTGGCTATTTTATTTCAGGTGTCAGAAACCAGTCAATAGCTATTGTGCAACTTGCATTGTTGCATTGTTAGTCACTAAAAGAAAAGCCGCAGCTGCACAGAATTGGCTCATTTTACCTTAGACAAAAAGAACTTCATTGTATTGTCTTCAATTTATGTGTCAGATGCGAGGTACATCTTGAACTGAAGTTCTCTGTACGTGTTTATCGATATACACAAGGGCGTGGCCTCATAGAAACTTACTGTAATTGAAAGCCATGGCACGTACAACAATCTAAATGGTAATGCATTGGCAGCCACAATGTTCAAAAATTGTTTGGGATTTTTTTCTGTAATCTTGTAAAAAATTCTGTTATGAAGTCAGGATTTAAAGGAACACTCCACTTTTTTTGGAAATAGGCTCATTCTCCAACTCCCCGCGATCTCCGGGTCTGGCGATAGCACTTTTAGCATAGCTTAGCATAGATCATTGAATCCAATTAGACCAGTAGCATCGCGTTCAAAAATGACCAAAGAGTTTCGACATTTTTCCTATTTAAAACTTGACTCTTCTGTACTTATATCGTGTGCTAAAACGGCGGAAAATGAAAAGGTTGTGATTTTCTAGGCCGAGTTGGAGAATGAGCCTATTTCCAAAAAAAGTGGAGTGTTCCTTTAAGCTATTCGACTTGATCCTTAAACAAACAGTGACTTTCCCATGTTTGTTTGATTTTATTGACATATTATAACGAGACCATCAGTTGCTCTCTCTGTACAGACAGCAGATTGGCAGTGGCTTAAATTGGAGGAACCGTTAAGGGACCACGTGTCATTTACTCTTCCATTCAAGGCACGTTTAATAGAACCGACAGATTAACAAGAGAATTCGTCCTCTCGTTAGACAGCTGGTTGTTCCCTCTGAACTCTAAAGTTACAGATGTCTTCAGTTACGTGTCTCTCAGTTTGAACTTGCATTCCGTAAAATTGTGACTCGTTCTGAAATATATGGGGCTTGTGCTGGCTATCGATCAAGCGGATACTCTGCACGGGAGGCTGAGCTGCCAAGACATGCTATGGCGGATGCATGCAAATGAGGTCGCGAAGGAAGCGGCAGTCTGTTCTGGCTTTTGTGACAGTCTGTGGGGAAGACCGTGCCAACCCAAAGCAGAGACCTTGGCAATCTGCTCTGCTTCCTGTTTTCTTCACGATGTTTGGAAACCTCAGTCACATCGGGTCACAGACACGTTAAACACAATTAATTTACAGTAATGAACTCCTCACTCCTCAACTTTTACAGAGTTGATTAAAACTCTGTAGCGAATTACTATTAGATCATTTACAAGTTTGGATTTTAAAGTCACCATGAAACGGAAGTTGCGATTGACTTATTTTCCGTATCGTGACATATATCACAGTCAGATAAAAATGTAGGGCGGGGCTTTGTTTTGCCCTTCCCTCTTTGATTGGTTTGTTGTAAATTGGGCCTGGAGGGGAGGGCTAAAAAAGCCTGGCCATTGGACAGTCAGTATAGTACAACCTCTTTTTTTGTTGCTTACGTCATGTGTTGAAGAGTTGTTGTTGAGCGGGGGAGAGGAGCTTAGTGTTTTTGATTAAAGATTACAAGTGCAAATGAATTAAAAATAATAATGGTGTGCACGGATAAATCATTTATAATAGTCACTGCAACACTGTGTAAAACACTTAGAATTTTCCTGTTTGATTTCATAGTGACTTTAAAGAAACTTTGACTGACTCACAATTTACTTTTCATTATTGATTATGTTTTGAGTCATAGCCCTCCATATAGCCACTTCTTCTAGAGGATTTGGTGAAGCTAGATCACCAGGAAGTTTAGTGCAGGTGAGGGATTATTGCTCGCCGTCTCAAGATCCTTTCATGCCCGTGAAGGGTAAGACTTTTATATCAATAGAATCCCCATGATACCATAACTTTATTATTAGCCTCTGCAACAGCAAATGTCATGATGCTCAAGAGAGAAACACAAACTAATAAAGAGCAGATATGAAAATACACCGTCTACTGTCTTGTTTATTCAAAGAGGCATCTTTGGCAGTGAGAATCACTGAATGATGTGCAAAATGTTAAGTGACTGTGACAAATGTGTATTAAGCTTTCTTCCAAAATCTTTTTACTCATCATGTCACATCAGATTAGTACTTCTCATACCTGTTTGTGGATTGGAAAATTGAAAAAAATCAGATATGATGTAGTGAATAAGCTTGATCTGTTTTTATATTCTTTTTATGATAAATTAGCATGACATTTGCATTAATTCATTTAGCAGACAATTTTATTCAAATCAAATTACATTTGATGGTTTTCAGGGTATGCAATATTTTAATTATGTGCTGAACCCACAACCACAGCATGTGGTTGTGGAACCGTATTTGCATATGCCTTACCAACCCTTCCTGATTTAATGTTAAAAATGCATCCACAACTGATGATTTGCTCTTGTACCTACAGCCGTGCCACTGCCCCCCCACCAACGGCTGACAATTAAGGACCTGTTTGTGGATGGCAAGCCCAATGCTGAAATCCTGAAAAACCATTTGATCAAAGAGGGTCGTGTGGAGGAGGATGTAGCCCTGCGCATCATAAACGAGGGCGCCAACATCCTGAGACAGGAGAAGTGCATGGTGGAGGTGGAGGCACCAATCACAGGTGAGAAAGCAAGAGCTCTGAAATTTAGTGTTGTGCATCGTTGCCATCAGTGTGCGCTCCTTTTACCAGTGGGTCCAATAAACAATCAAATACTAAATCATAACATATTTGGTTTGCTTAAGAAGGAAATAGATTTGTGTTCCATCTGTACAAACATCTGTTTAATCAGGTGCATCATATTGTAACGTTTTTTTTTCTTGATTTTGTGAATTGTTGCTACAAACAGTCATTGTGGCAGAATAAAATGTCAACTGCAGCAAATCTTTCTCTTTCGTGTTTAGCGGGGTATATGTTGTGAATAATTGAATCAGTGGCTCAAGCGGACCCGCAACTGAATCCAGAGCAGGAGGTGGCGCTTAGAGGTGCAACATCTGCAGTGTGGACATCATTTGGATTATATATACAGTATTTATTATATATATCGTTGCCGTGGAATAAAATAACTTATATAATGAAACTGGTTTTTGGTCGTACCACTCACCCCTACTTCGGAATTATTTGTAAAATGGCTCGTAGGATGGTCAATGTCAGTACTGGGTGTGTCTCAATCCACTCCCTTGTTCCTAAGTAGTAAGTGCACTGCCCGGGAAGTTGTTTTTTTTGGACATGTAGTTCTATTGTCAAAATGATTTTAGTAAACTAAAATGTTGCTTATTAGAAATAAGCAACATTTTTCCCTTTACCTGAAATTACGTATTTTTATTTGTTTAAATTTAATTTAAGTTAGTAAAGATTTGTGTTGGTATGTTATATAGACCACTTCAGAAAACGTAAACAACGCTGGTCCAGTGCTTTTCCAAAAAAACTTTGTGTTTCAGTTTTTTAACACGGCACAAATGTTTGAACAGAATACAACCAACAAAACATTTCTAGACTGTTCTATCGGACACATACGCCTGGCCCGAAGTTAACTTCCAGGCTGTGTTTGGTTATAATCTAACAATTTATTTTATATTAAATTTATATTAATATTCATTTAGTTTAATATTTCATTTAATATTTATTGAATGAAGTTAAGTATATTGATTCTATGAAGAGGTCTACCGGAAGTTAAGTTTGGGCCACATAACATTTGTTTATGTTGTTGCCACTGAAACCGTCAGCAACCAAAATGTTTAATGAATATCAAGTTGTTGATAAATTCATTTTAATATGTGACCTAGTCATTGAGCAGCAGGTAATTGTGCTCTCAGTTTCCCGGTATTAAGAGGATCAAGGCCCTTTCTAGTGGCAAATTTGTGTTTACTATATAGTGATTGACAGGCTAGGGAACTAGGAAGCAGAATAAGACACAAGCGCTGTTAGTTTTTTACTGACAGATACTGGAAATCAGTGGAGCACAGCCTGTCACAGATGCCACACCAGAATGTGGTCAGCGAAGCTTTAATGGTCGCTAGAGAGAAACTGCATCATAGGAAATTCTGAAACAAACGTTTAGGCTTCTTCTGTTTGTCAAACACATAGATGAGAGTGACTGGAAATCATATAGTGGAAATGCAGAGACTGCATGCCAGAATGACAATTGTACCGTCTGTTTTACATCAGAGTAATCCTGAAATTGTTAGGACCCTATGAGTGACAAACCACCCACTCAGTAATGAGAATGAAGATGTTGTGCTTGAAGGTTTAATTGTTTTAGGCATTATATTCTTCATGCCGCAGTATGTTTTGATGTCGATGAATTATCCGTTAACAGAGCTCATCTGTCCTCTATAGATATCATACCTGTGAGCATGAATTAATAGATGTCACAAACCCCTCTGGCTCTAGATTCATTCCGTTTTATAAATGGATCCAGTCCCTGTATTTTCAGATATAGTGACGGTGTTGCTAAGTGACAGAAAAGTCTTGTACATGTGGCCGTTGCTGGCTGATGCAAGTGGGATGGATTCAAGTGTTTGGTCTCTTCTAGGTCAGATGCTTCTTTATGCTTCATCCGTTCCTTTTGAAACAGAAAACCATTGCTTCTGCTTACCCACTGATCTCTGAAATTTTCGTACGTTAAGGGTGTGTTCAGACTTAAATTTGATTCGTTTCTTTTGACCAAAACAGAAAACGCTACATTTACTGCCATTTTAACACCCTAAATCCTTTCTCAGTTGCGGGCATCGTGTACCTCTCACTACCCACGATATGCCATGTTAAGATTTTTTTTTGCTTTCTTTTCTTTCTAGTGTGTGGCGATGTCCACGGGCAGTTTTTTGACCTCATGAAACTCTTTGAAGTCGGTGGTTCCCCTGACAACACACGCTATCTCTTCCTGGGCGATTATGTTGACAGAGGGTACTTCAGTATAGAGGTGAGTGCATCTTCTTCAGCTGTAGCCATCAGTAAAACCCACGCAGAGCTCTGCTGAAAGCGTCACAGATTCAAAACACCTGTCAGTCACAGTGCTACCTTTACCGCACTCCTTGCGTGTTTGTTTATTACATATTTTGGTTAATTTGATTATGCGTGTAGTTACCAATAGAAGCGCAGTGCCCTTAGCTCCATTAAACACAGTCTACCACATTTAAATCCTTTCCACAGTTTTTCCATCTGAACCAGAAAAGGAAAATGTGCAGTATGGGTCTTTTTATGATTCATGAAAGGGATAGCTCACCGAAAAAATAAAAAGTCATTCAAAATCAGTATATGACTGTTTGGAACACAACAAAAGATTTTTTGAGAAATGTCTCAGTAGTTTTGTTCATACATTGGATGTCAAGGGGGGGGGGCAGTGTTGTTTGGTTACCAACATTCTTTAAAATATCTTCTTTTGTGTTCTGTAGATGTATTAAAGTCATACAGGTTTTGACATCTCAAGATATAGTTATGTATATTATATTGCATTTCTGTCAATAAATCATTAAAAAATTACACACAGCACCTTTAATACTTTTCCACTTATTAAAATAATAAACTTGTGATCAAAACTATGGAATAACACAAATGTACCTGTGGGAATTAAGGGACAATTTCCAAAATAAATCATGTTTAGTGTAGTCGCCTACAATTTATTTTTCTGATATTTTATCAGCCAACTTCTCAAAGTTCCCATCTGTGCAGCTCTCATTCACTTAAGCCTGTTTTTCACTTCTGCATCGGACCTACGCCATAGCCTACGCAGAGACACGTACCCTATGCCGTAGCCTGACGCGCACCTCTCCAAAAATGTAACAGCGTGTCAATGCGACGCGGCCCGCAAGCGCTGTGATTGGTCTGCTTGAATCCCCTACCTTCAGGTAAAAAAACTCTGCAATAGCGTCGGGTTTACTCATACGCATTTCCGAATAAATTATCTTAATAAATTATGTGTTTTTCTGTATTTAACAACTCGAGCTGCAAAAGTGACTGTTTACTTATCACTGCTAAATGCTTCTACAGCTTATACAAGGAACCGCTTCTTCTTTGGCTCTTGACTTGGTTACACAAGCAACACGCCTGTGGACACTGATGCCTAGTGGCCATTGCCTGTTGACGCGGATAACGACGCACAAGTATAAACAAAAACCGGCGCGTTGCCTACAGCTAGAGGCTATAGCGTAGGTCAGAGGCAGAAATAAAAAACAGGCTTAATGGTGTGAAATAGTTATTAGTACCATTATGAGACCTGGGTCCCATGTATCACCTTTTTTTCAGAAAATATTGACACTGACACCACAATTACCTCCATGTCAACCTAGACATCGAGACACCATTTTGTCTGTGTCCGTTAATGGGTATCATGTGCCTGATTTAATTTTTTGATGTGCAAATTACTTTTCAATAAAAAAATACTACATATCTCTTACGCATATCTCATATACTGTTGCACTACATTTTTTAGGGGGGGGAATTGTTTTGACTCCTGTGTTATTATTTTAAACTTTAACGATTTTTTAAATCCACCTTTGAATAACACTACCATGTGAAATATGTAAACAGTTCAAGAGACCAAAAGCTAAGAGACTTTGTTAAGCCATACGGTTATATGCCCTTTCTCTGTGTCTCATTTGAAAGAGTCGCAGGGGGAGTTTTCTGAGCGGTGTTATTTGATAAGCTGTCAGACGCATTACCCTTTCATAAGAGCTGAGTCATAGAACATTAAAGCGTGGACTGCTTTGCTTGTCGTACGTCTCCATTGAATTACTGATGTCTCGTACTTTGATCCTGTGAGGAGTTTATTAGCCGGGAGGTCATTATTTAGCATTGTCTTAAACTTAATCGCAACATGTTATTTTTGTCTTGTATACCAGCAGGTGTCAAAAACCTTTTGATGTCATTTGACAAACCTTTTCATTATGTAACATTAACCACAAATCAGTGAATAATTTTCTTAAATCTGTTTCCCAGCATGCACCACAAAAAGAAAAACAAATTGTCACCTTATAATTTACTTGAGCTATTTCTGTTTTCACTGTATTTGCATGAGTGATGTCATGTTTGCTTATGGCGCTTCTTTTAATGATAGGATCATGAATACAGTTGTCTATTCGCACAACACTTGTGGGTTTAGTCATGCTTTTAGTTTATACACATCTTGAGCTTTTGGCATCTGAAGAGCTCATAAATACAACTAAATATTTTGCCCATTATTTCCTTATAATTTCCTGATAGCTCTCACATTCTCTCGATTTGTTGATAAATATATAAAGCTGTTTGATTTTCCATAATGCGGGATGTGTTCAGTCACGCAGGTGGTTATATACATGTGTTCAAATGAGCAAGTATGAGCAATCCTGTTCATTAAGCCTGTCATCATCCATCGCTAACATTATGTTGGGCTATTTTTCTTTGATCCGAGAGAGTTTGTTATTAATGCGTCCTCAGCCTCCCACCACCATGACTGCACACATAAGCACTCACATATGAGTGGAAGGTCTCGGTGCGAGCAGCAATACCATCATCATGTTCAGACTCCACTTGTCTGGCATAAAGGTCTGTCTGCCCTTTTGTCTTCTCTCTTCAAACCTGTATGACTTTCTTTCTTCTGCAGAACACAAACGAAGATATTTGTAAAATGTTGGTAACAGAACAGCACAGCACTCCATTCACTTCTATTGTAACCAATGCAAGTAAATGGGGGGCTGTTAACAACATGTTTCAAAATATCTTCTTTTGTGTTCTGCGGAAGAAAGTAAGTCATACAGGTTTGAAATGAAAAGAGGGAATGTAAATGATGACAGAATTTTCATTTGAAGGTGAACTACTATTTTAAGATTGATCTGTCTAGCTGTCCGTCTACCTAACTGTCTGCCCGTGTTCCCATCCATCTATCCCTGTCTGTCTTTACCTCATTTTGTCTGTCTGTCTTTTATTTTCTCTATCATTTTCTAATATTTCTCGGTCTCATATTCTTCTCTCATTCTATCTGTCTCTCGCATTCTTATTCCCTATCCTATTCTGTATTTATTATTCTCTCTTATTCTCATTCTCATTCCCTCCTTTGTTATACACTCTTAAAAATAAATGTACTATAAAAGGTTCTTTGCAGTGATGCCTTTTTTTTGCCATTTTTGTTCCCCAAAGATTCTTTAAAGAACCATTGCTTTCGCGTTGTTTTTATTTCTGAGGAAACTTTTCCACTACAAAAAACCTTTTGTTCTGTGGAAGTGGAAGGTTCTTCGTGGAATCATAGAGCTTAGTATGAAAAGTAGTATAAAAACGTTTTAGAAACCTGTATTTTCAAGTGTCTGTGTCTCTCTCATATACTTTGTCTCATTCGATTTCTCATATTCTTATTCTCTCTCTTACACCATCTCTGTTTTGTTTTCTCTCATGAGCTGTCGCTTATTTTGTCTCATATTCTCATTCCATCTTTCTCATTCTATCGTTCTACCTTTTAATCTCTGTGTCATATTCTCATTCTATCTCTCTGTCTCTTGTCGCCTGTCAAATTGTCTCATTCTATCTCTCGGGCTCTTATTCTTTTTTCTTATTCTCTGTGCCGTCTGCCATTCAACTGTAATAGCCTTCGTTGAGTAGCTCCTCTCATGGCCACTATTACCTGTAATTTTCTGTTCATTATTTCTCTTGCGTAGGCTCTGGTCGCCGCTCTCTGAGCTGTCGCATCCCACCCCCTGCTAGCACCCTCCTCCGTTTCTATTATTTCACATGCCATTTAAATGCACACCTGTCGTCCTTGGTTACCTTGGTGTCCCGATCTCCCCACGTTGAGTGGTGTCTGTGATTTTGCATGCAAATGAAAGGGGGTTAGGATAAATGGGTTTTAATGAGGCTGAAACGAGCGTGAGTGTGCTCGCACACTCTGTATTGTACAGAATATCAAGCGCCTCAATCGAGCGCTCTGCATATTGCCAGCTTTTGCATCTGCTGCCAAATAAATTCTATAGTTTAGCGTGAGTTTTAGATGTTTAAATAACCAAACAGAACTGCAATAATGTATCATTGGAAATAATTGTCATGAGACCAATTTACACCCACTTTTACATTCCCTCATGCAACCATCTGTTGAGCACTGAACAGTGAAACGACATTGGTTGTGTTGTATTCTTTAAGACAATATTAAGGTTGCTTGTAAATGGGTAGCTGATAAGAAATGCGTTTGCTGTCTTGTTTGTATGATGCTGTATCTCAAACTAACATTTAGCTTTTTTCCTGATTAAATACTAGGCCAGATTTTATACATGCTATGGGTGTCACAATATACCAGTATTGTCAATAACCGTGATATCAACCTTGACATTGCACACATCGTAATACTGTAAACCGTAAGAAACGCAATGGTTAAACTCTTTCTCACCCTTCGTAAATTTGACAAAATTGAAGATGAATTTGCATCATCTGTTTTTAAATATATATATTGCGACAGACACCTGTTACCGTGTATTCGTTTGACCACGATAACCATGTTGGGAAATGTCTATGTCGTGACAGCCCTAATACATTCAATATTTGAAGAGTTTGGTTTCAAAATGAGATAACTCTGTTCTTTAAATTTTTCAAAAATCATGTTTTTTATTGTTATCATGTTTTTATTCTGTTTTATTGTGTTAGTTAGCTGTATTTTTTTGAGTTATTATGGCTTAAATAAAAACAAACCAACTGCAGTTTGATTGATAGTAATTGGAATGCACAATAAAAAAACATGATTTTTGAACATTTTTAATCTAATTTTGGAACCAAACTCTTCATTAAAATCATTTGTCATCACAGCATCATTTAAAATAATCTGTGTTAGTGTAAATGAGAGAAAAATCCATGGAGACCAGTTACAGTATCTAAAAAGAACTCAAACTTGAAAAACAAGATGACATCAAATAAGTCTTGCTTTCAGAATTACAAAATGTAATTATTCATTTTAAAAGGCTTAACATAAAACAAGAAAAAAGTATTTGCCAGTAAGGTAAAGATTGAGAAAATAATTTTTGCATTGTGCTGTACACTGTCCTTAATAGATTTATGTTGATGACAAATCCATGGACACGTTATGTACGTACCTAAATGAGAGTTTATCAATTTAACACCTATTCCATATCCCTCCCATTGCTTTGCTGACTGATATTAATAGCGAAGACTCCTCAGGATTACAAATGTGTATCTCTTTCTCTCTTTAGTGTGTGCTCTTCCTGTGGACACTGAAGATCAACCACCCCAACACTCTCTTCCTCCTCAGAGGCAACCACGAGTGTCGGCACCTCACAGAATACTTCACCTTCAAGCAGGAATGTGAGTGCTATGATGAACTGTCTGAGTGCTGAGTGATGTGAACTCAAACTATACACCAGCCTTTTCTTGTCTACAAAAATTATGTCTTTGATGTCTGAAAAGCTGCACTTTGCCACTACTGTAACCAGCTACCACTTCACTCACTTTGAAAGTGCTAGCTACATGCATGCACGCACACACACACACACACACACACACATTGGGACCTCTACACCAACCAGACTTGAATGAGATTGTACTCTAAATACGAAGACATTCGTATAGAATACAGCTTTTACTCTTTAGGGATGGTTTTCCACAAGATTTTGCCTGTTCATCCTGATGTCGGATGAGAAGGCCTGGCTCACAATCTCCATTCCAGTTCATCCCAAAGGTCTTCGATGGGGTTGAGGTCAGGGCTGTCAAATTCTTCCAGAACAAACCTATCTGACCAAGTCTTTATTGACGTTGAATTGTGCACTGGGGCACAGTCATCCTGGGTTAAAAAAGGTCTTTCCCCAAACAGTTCCCACAAAGTTGGAAGCAAAGCTTTGTCCAGAATGTGTTGGTAAGAGAAATTTCCCTTGACTGGAAGTAAGTGGCCTAGCCCAACCCCTGAAAACAGCCACATACAATTAGCCCTTCTTCACCAGACTTTGTGCTTTGCACAGTTCACCCTGGCATCATTCAAACCCAGACTTGGCCACCAGACTTGCCAAACGAAACCGTGTGATTTGTCACTTCATAAAACACGTTTCCACTGCACGAGTACAGTGGCAGAAAGCTATACACTACTCCATCCAAGGGTTGGCATGGTATTCGGTGTGAGGCTTGCAGGCAGCTGCTTAGCCATGAAAACCAATTGCATAAGGCTCCCGCTGCACAGCTTTTGTGCTTATTAATGCCATTGGTTGTTTGAAATTCTTGTTCCGATTCGATTCCGATTTGATTCTCGATTCGAGTCAATGATTATAGATTTAATACAAATCCTATAGATATTTCTAAAAAAGATCAGTTAATATCACATTTCAATGGTGAATTAAAAAATTAAATGAAGAGCCACAAACATGTATATTAAACTTTAAACACACTTGGGTATATTGAAACAGAACAGGTTATTTTACATTCAAGATACAGTATAACAAACAAAATTTCACAAAATTAGCTGTAAAGTGGGGCTGCAATCATATGAACCGCTGCCTTTTATGTGAAGGTGATGTTAAATTCGACAACACACCCGCATCCGCCATGTTAAGTAAAGGTGGGGTAACTGATTTCCGAATTACGCTTTAGACAACTGAGTCGGGCCGAGTAGCAAAACAACCTTGTAGCCAATCAGCAGTAAGGTGTACAGTGCACAGGACAGACATTAGCCGAGCCGAGCGATGACGAAAGTGAAAGATGGGGGTAGGTAGGAGTGTGTTTGTTTTGGTGATTTGAACATCAACAAGGACTATGAAAAATTGGACACCCCGCCTTTAAGCAATGAATGAAGGATATGCTCCCTGTTGTAACATCCACCCGTTGTAAAAAGAAAAGTGATATCTAGTGGAAAGTAGTAGCAATAACATTCACGTTAATGAATGTTCAGTGCTTGCGGAAATTTGAAAGAATAAAAACGATTCACAGCTTTTGAGAATCGATATTGAATCGACTGCATAAAAAAAAAGATTAATCGATTTTCCGATTTTTTTGCCCAACCCTAGCGTACACATATTACTGTTGTGGTGCTTGAAAGTGAATATGAGCTTGTTTTCTTTGCAGTATCAGGGGTTTTCCTGGCTCAAAATGAGGCGGAGGTGGTGCCATCATTATCTTGTACACACACGCATGTGTAGGCTTACCGCACCTTTAAGTTGCTTAACCAAACACTTTACATATTAAAACATAAAAATGAGATGAAAATGACAATTATTAAGTTATATAAAACTTTTATTCAACCAAACGGAAATGTTTTTAAATCAAATAAAACTTTTTCTGATTTTGTTATATTCGCTTGTGACTGAAAAGTTTCAACAGTTTAAACGAATCGGTTCAAATGAGTCATTTGTTTGCGAGTCTTTCTGATCGCAATGTGCGTTCATACTGGCGAACTTGCTGTGTATAACAGTATAAAGCTGATTCAGCCAACTGCACAGCTCAAAACATTATACAATGATATACACCATGTTACTTGGATGCAAAACAAACAATATTCACCTAAAAGCCGTGAAACACAGCTAATACAGCTCCTATTAGCTCTTGTACTGCACCTCTTCTCTGCGCCTACTTTGTGACGTAATGCCGCAACTGCAGTTACAAATGACAGTCTGTTGACAGAATACATGCAGTGCTTTTTGTGAAGACACCCGACATAATTTTGGCGAGGCGGCACAAAATTTGACGGAAGCGGCCGCCTCCAATTTTGCTATGCAGGAAAAACCATGAATATTTGAGGTCTGAAAAAAAAAAATTAAAATAATTTAAACAAATTAAAAAAATTACAATTTAAAAAAAATTTAAATTTAAATTAAAAAAAAAATTTTAATAAAAAAATAATAAAAAATAAAAAAAATAAAAAAAAAAAAAAAATTTAAAAAAAAAAAAAACAAAAAAAAAAAAAATAAAAAAAAAAAAAAAAAAAAAAAAAAAAAAAAAAAAAAAAAAAAAAAAAAAAAAAAAAAATTTAATGTAAAAAGAGTTGGTTGTGTATCATGTTGTTTTATTGGCCATCCATTTATTTCAAAAATACAGGAATACAGGAAAAACAGAACAAAATGTGTTTTGTTTTTGGGGTCTAAAGTCAGTATTTATTTAGTTAGTATTTAGCAAGGGGATGTCACACTACATACTTCACACTTTAACTAATAGAGGCTGTTTTTTATTTTATTCTTCAGCATTTTAAAATCTAATAAAAAGACGAATTGAATTCTAATAAAAAGACTAAGAAATAAATATAAACTATGGTCATTATACCATTGTTTAAACACAATTTCTTGAATCAATTGGTGGCCAGAGACTTGTGCACAGTACTGTATTATTTAACACTAGAGTTTGTATTACTGCAGTGCACATGCACACAACCTATTTTTTGCATACATTTCTACCATATTGTGTGGACAACATATTGCTTTGTTGTTGTAAATCTTCATCATTACTTTGTTGCTGTTAACCCTCAGACCCCCAGAAGTACAATATTTTACAGTATTTTGTACGGTTTTGTACATAAGTGTTGTTTGCAGCAGTATGTGTTACCATGTTGAAACTCCAGAAACAGGTAAAACAGGTTATGAAATTTACCCGTGACCTAAACGGACAACACAGCATCTGCCTTCCATCCCTCAGTGTCCAGTTCTGTCAGATGGCCCCTTTGACAAACATAGCAACCTTTATTGAACAGAATGGTTTTATATTCCCGCTGCTGTGAGAGGCAGCCCATAAAAAGGTTTGTCTCTGTTTTGGTGCTATACCCGCTCTGTTTTCAGCAAACAGCACTTTGTCTTCGAGAGCACTATGTTCCTCTGAGAGAACTGGCTGGGCAGACAGCTCTATTAGAACAAGGTTTGTAAAGCTGGATGTCAGCTGCCAGAATGTGTCCAGGTGTAAGATATTAGTATGCTGGACAGTGAAGAGGCTGGACCTCATCTGGCATCTCACAAAGAGCCGCTGTACTCTAACCTCTCATACTTGATGAGAGAGCGGTGTCTTTTCAACGTGAAGCCTTGCATTAGCATTCTTTAACATTCATTTATTTAACGCCTAATTCATTGTTGTATGATCAGCCAAGAATAGAAACGCAAGAAGCTGTTTAGTGTTTATTCTCACTTAATTTGTTATTCGAAGCAATATTCATTATGTCTACTCAGGGATTTCTTGACTTATCCAATTCTGTGTGGTTTACCTGGGCTTGTAAACCCATCGATTTAGCCAGGAACCCATCTGTCAGGAGGTTATTACAGGGCTCTTAAAGTCAGTGCTAGATCACATGACCAACCTGGACAATTTTCAGCTGTTGACACCTGAAGTCCTTTGTCATAGCAGGAACTGCTTTTTAGGAAACAAACCAGTTTGTCTATAATGTACTAGTTTGCTGTAATACCTTTGTTGTCTGCTTCTGTAGTTTGCTTGCACATTGCGTGTCTTTGTTTCGTGGTTGAATATCGAATTGAAATTAAATGAAGGCTCTTTCGAAGGTCTCATTAAATCCCTGTTTTGGCACAAACCCATTGTGTCGAAATGAATACTGTTTGCTGTTAAGCCCATACAGTAGAACGGAGGCTACTGCACTCAGCATAACAAAGGTTGACGTGGTTTTAATGTAGACCGTTCAGCGGAAGCCTAAGGGCTCTCCATGAGACCTCGACCACAGAGTGAATGTGTAATTCAGTTCGGTGAATAAGCCAGCTGCATTTAGTGGAAACCAAGACAAGACTAATGAGACTTTAGTCCAGATACTGAAGTATTAATAAGCTTAATCAGAAGCTGAATTTAGTATTCACATAGCACTAATTAGACTCATTTGAATTTAATTGAATAGTCCCCTGATGCTTTTGTGTCTGCTTACTGGCAGGTTTTGTTGCTTTAGGTGTACTTGGTACTTAAGGTTCGGTGTTACATTAAAGGTGTTGCACAGGTCAGGAACAGCCCAAGAAGTGCATTGTTTTCTCATTTCCAAAATAATAGTGTATATAATAGACATATGGACAACAGAGTTATGGATGTGACATTTGCACTCAAAACTAAAAATATCAACTGTCTTTATTAAAAATATATTGAACCATATGTTTATATTTTCTGTTGAAAGTCCTGTTGAAGGGGTCCAGACAATAGGAAAATATCAGTCTAAACAAATGTTTTTTTATTTAAGATGAAGAAGACGTGTGTGGATGTGACAAAAAAAGACAACCCAGCTAACAGAAGGCCAGTGGACCAGTGGCGGTCCACCGGCTTTTTGATCATCATTTTTCCAATGTTTGCTTGCAGTCCACGGTCGGTCCGCGGTTTATAATCGTTCAATCCCGCTAACCAAAATGTCCTTAAACACAATAATAGATCAAAACCAATGTTCAATAGCAACTGCAAATTTATCAATATTTTAACAGATCAAATACACAAATGCATTACATTTATCGGTAACACTTTACTCGAAGGGGTGTTCATAAGACTGACATGACACCTTCATTATCATGACATGACGCATGTCATGAATATGAAGGAGATTTTATGCATGTTTATTACAACTGTCATTAAGTGTCATTCGCTCATTTATAACATCATAACATGTCAGTGTCTTTGTCAGGACAACTTGACATTACAAAGACAACATAACCTGTCATAAACATGACATAACAGATTAATGCTACAATAATAATAACTTAATTTAGTTTAAACTTTTCCCATGGTTTTCAAAAACTATAGCTTACCACAGCACTCCAGCATTCATATTATATTACTAGTAGAACCTTTTTATCAAAGCCTTAGTTTGAAAAAAAGAAAAAAAAACATGATTTGATGGCAACGTGACATGATGGTTTTACCACAGGGGATCCCAGGTTAACTGTTTTAAGGGTTTAAACATTTTTTAAATGCAAATAATTTAAAAGCAGCTTTATAGAAAATACATGTTACAATCAAAAAGATACTTTAAAGGGGTCAAACATTATTGTGTGTATTTGGTGTAATACAGTGCGTTTACGCGGTATGTTTTCACATACCATGCATTACTGTTGCTCCTCTTTGCTCCACCTTTCTGAAACGCCTCGATTTTTAACAAAGCTCATCGTTGGGAAAAGCGATGTGTGCTCTGATTGGCCAGCTACCCAGTGCGTTGTGATTGGCCGAATACCTCAAGCATGTGGCGGAAAGTAACGCCCCTTACCATATTTAGAACATTAGCCTTCAAAGCATATTGACAGCTGATAATGTCACCGGTACCATGTGAGTTCAAACCCGAATATGATCCAGAAAATGCATTTGACCAAGCGGATTAATCAACTTTGCCAGCGCGACTTTGCCAGCAGAGCGTAACAGATCGGTAAGGATTTATTTTTAGGTTTTATATATTTATTAGGTTTAACAATTAGCTAACTATAGCTAACTTCTTGAGCTGTCTTTGATGCTGTGTCTCGACGCAACGCGACAAAGTCAATAAAACATATTATAAAGAGGCATTTGTTGCATCCAGTGGGGACATTGAATATAATGACTTATATTGACTTTTAGCATCACACTGCAGGGGAGAAGAACAGCCAGATACGACGCTGAATCCAGCTCCCGATGGATTCAGCCTCGTAAATCTGCATTTGTGATCGTAGGACCGACAACAATCTTACGTTTGAATAGTCAGTTGCAAATTCTTTAATAATGAAAACATAATTACAAAGTTGGATTTGCCCCACTTTTTTAGAAACTGCCTTTGTGAATAACCAGGTGTTATTGTGCTGCACACACTCAGATTTTGGAGAATAAAACTTAACCACCGATTTTTAATTGTGTCCTCGTTTGGAAGATCCAACTTAGTAGTTTTTCAATTGTAATGAAACACACAGCGTCTCTACGACATGGCGGCAGCAACAACAACACTACACTACAGCGGGAATAGACACGACATCTTTCTTTGTTTATACATTTTGGGCGATGAACTTCAATGCTTCTCACGAACTGATGTAGAAATGTGAGGGCGTGTTTAAACAAGGCGTTCTAGGCAGGTTTGGATGAGTCTCCGCTTTTAAATAAAACATCTCTTTTGGTTTGAGACTTTAATTTTTCAATTTTACGTGTCTAATATATGCATGAACAACTTGTAACACACCAAAGGTACTCCTTGACTCCTTAAATCAGCCAGAAGGAGCTACGACTCACTGAGAAACATCTTTTGGCAACAAATAATGTTCATATAGCAATAGCGCTAAGATAATACTAGTCATGTGTTTAAAGTCATGTTCAGTAAAAAATAACAAATATTATTATAGGGTAAGTTTGCAGATTTTCAACCCACTTTGTATTGGTAAAATGTCTGTAATATATGTATTATTAACACATTATCCAGCAGAGTTTTGTGGACAAATAAATGTGGATATCTCAATACGATTACGAGTAACTCTAAAAAAAGAGTAAACATTGTCTGTTCACATATATTGCCATTATTGTAACAATACAAAGTAGGTTGAAAATCTGCAAACTTACAAAGTGATTACGATATATAATATTTGGCAGTTTTTTATGTCCATCTATATTTGCCATCATCTGAAGTCTTCATGAGTGTTGGTTCCATCGGAAGTCTTCACAAGTGATTCTGGATCCAAACTGGAGCTACTGTAATCTCTAGTTACTTTAGGATGTGCATCCTCAGAGAGAGAAACAGGAAAACAAAAGGAGAAGGATTAGCATAGCTGCTGTTTATATTATTTCAAGCAAATGATGATCATGTGCATTTTTTTACTATTTCATTACTGGAGAACAAGGTTACAAGATGTGTTATGTGAATACTTGACTAAAAAAATGCATTTTAATCTAGATTTAAACTGGGAGAGTTTAGGATTAAAATGCTTTTAGTGTGATATCCTGGGTACTACCAAAGTCCAGATTTTTATGACTTTACTTATCTTATTTATCACAAATCATTCTGATATGCTGATTTGCTGCTCAAGAAACATTCATATGACACTTAAGAATCGACTGATGATGCTGAAAATTCAGCCTTACATCACAGAAATAAATGACACTTACTATATATTCACATAGAAAACAGCTCATTTAAATTGTAATAATATTTAACAATATTTCTGTTTTTACTGTATTTTTGGACTAACTAAACTAAACTAAAATCATTACCTAAAACATTTAAAAAGTAGTGTTTGTTTGTGGTTTTACATACTAGTCATATTGTTTATAACAGGTGGTCTGCTCCACCTCTGCTGCACGCCATCAGCATGGAAGAATCTACAAACATAACATGCAGAGTAGAGGCAAAACACTGAAAACAAAAAGGATAGTACAAAAAAGTACAAAGTATACAAAACATACAGTATTTCTTAAAATAACAGAATTTTTTTAGGTTTCATTTAATGTTGCTCATACAATGCCACTCACATTTGGATGTCAAAACCTTAAAATAACTCATAAAAAGTATATTTTTTTCAAAGGAAAAAACGTATGGTAAATAGATGCATGGTGATATGTTGTGAAAAAGGTGCATATGAGGTGATTTAATGAGCTTTCTCAACTCACCTAAGTTCTACCTCTCTGTCAGTAACTCGAATAAAAAATTCTCGACGTTCTCCTCTACTATAGGTGTAATTTTGACACTCCTGAAATCAGAGAACAACATTTTGACCATATCTGTTTACGATAATACATCAAAACACGCTTGAATTAGTTGCAGCAAATTTCTGTGCTCCATGTAAGTTACAGTACGTCACTGATTAACAGTACATCGCATATTTTAGGTTAAATACATCCAATAATCCCTTAACAACATTTACAAAGCTATCAAAACCTCTCATCTACAAATAAAGACGTTATTAAAAACCCAAACTTTCATAAACAGCCGCTCAAGCTATAGAGTTAGCCTACCCCTTCTGAAAACGGTTGAGATACTAACAGACTTTTCTTGATGACATAAAACCATTTCGAAGTAAATAAATAAGTAAATATTCAACAGAAACGTGTCAATTACAAGAAAGAATCGTGTCAACACACTAGTTGTGTGTATTATTTGTGTGATTTGAGTGACTAAACTTATCTGAAAACACTGAATAAAACCCTGAGAAACAAAGCTTGCCACTTGTCAGGTCCTTGTGCTGCCCTGTTTCCATGGTAACTCCATCCACTCCAGTGTTTGAATGCCACACGAATGTTCAGCTCGCAACGCACACCCAGTACAGGTCAAAGTCATGCAGCATTTAGGCTACATATGGGATTAAAATACTACATAAACTACATAAACAATTAAATCTTATTAAATTATCATTAAATTGCGAATTAATAGCCTATTTATTTAACTGAAAAAAAATGCTTTTTATACTAAAATTTGCTTTTGTTAAATAACTATTAGCCTACTATTATATTAAATAACTATTTAGCCAGTACATTCCATCCTTAAGATTCCCTGACTGTAAATAAATGAAGAAATATTGATTAAAATGTTCTGTAAGAGCTCAGAAAAAACTATCAGTTTGCCACTGCTGTGCCAACAGAGGCCCAACAGAGGCAAGCCGCTGGTGGCTTGCCACCCAAAAAAAGCTGGCAGACCGACAGCATTTTTACATTGGTCGGCTTGCCGACAGTGTCCTGACGGTGGTCCGTCTTTGTCAAGCAGCTGAATCTGTGCCGCCCAGTTTGCCACTGCTGTACCAAGTGGCGTGCCACCCAAAAAAAGCTGACAGGCTGACAGCATTTTTACATTGATCGCCTTGTCGACAGTGTGCCGACGATGGTCCGACTGTGTCAAGCTGCTGAATCTGTGCCGCCCAAGCACTGCCGGTGGATCGCCAGGTCATTGTTTGCTGCGAAGCGTTTCTGAAAAAAGACATACTTTGTATAAGTTGTGTGAATTAAAATGCACAAACAAGCAATAATACCCAACAAATGGGAAACTTGTGTTAATATTTAAATTTTCATGGGCTGTTATGTATGTGACAATTCTGAAAGAGGCATTTACCTGACTATGGATCATCATGCTTAAATGGATTAAAAAGAGAAACTTCAAAGGGGTATTTAAACCACTAAATATTGACATCTGAGCTATCATTATGGTAAAAACAATATACAACACTATAAATTGTCAGGGTCCTGTCCTTCCTATTCGGAGTTTTCGTGTCTTGTGGACAGGGTCGTGACAGTACCATGTCTTGTGTGTGTGTTTCGTCTTGTGTGGAGACACGTGGCGGTTTGTTTTGACATTTCGCCGCGTGTCCTCCTGTCTTTTGTCTAACTCCGCCCCCTTGTTTCTCTGTTTGTGTTTCATCCCTCTCACCTGTCCCATTATTGTTTGAGTATTGTCACCTGCCCGTCACCCTCCCTGTGTAATTATCCCTAGTCAGTGTTTCCCCTTTATAAGTCCTGTCTTTATTCCCAGTCCTTGTCGGTTCATTGTGTTATTGTATGCGTGTTCCTTGTACCTCACCTTACCTTGCCTTCGTGTTCTGGATTCCTTGTTCCTGTGGACTTATTATTTATTATTCAAAGGACCTTGTTTTGATTTGTCCCCTTGTGGGAAAGTTTTTAGTTTTGATTCTTGTTTTAGTTTCTGTGAGTTTTCCCCATCGTGGGTGTTTTGTTTCTGTCTATTAAAGTCTTCTTTGTTTAAACCCTTCACCTGCCTGCATTTGGGTTCTGTCCTCTCGTTCCGTGACAATAAATTATGACAATACTTTACTAAAGTTACCATATTTTAATGATAGTATTTGTAGTAAAACCACAGTAACCACAAAGTTCCCATGGTCTCACAGGAATCATAATTCAAAAATAACATATGAAGTAAAACTGTGGTAAAACAAATGGTAATAAATTCCCCCAAAACATGGTTACTATACTTTAACTGTAATAGATCCATGGCTGATTTTAGATGGATAGCCCAAATTACCAAGACAGCTTGTCCTATCAAAGGTGATGTTATTAACGTAATAGCACAAGATAAGCGCTTTTCTTTTCTTTCATCAGTTGTTTACCAAAATATCAAGGTCAGCCTTTGATAAAAACATGGTTGAGTGATATAGTACTCATGTTCGAGTGGAGGTTGGAGATGATGTCATTTGTTGTTAAAAGGGTTGGGTTAATGATTGCTTTAAGTTGAAGTTCTCTCTTGTGTAAACCTTTGCTCATGGCGTCACTTTGTTTTGAAAAGCGGTGGGGACAGCTGGGTTAGTGCACAGGGTCATTTACGGCCGTGATGTTTCGGAATGACCCTGTTTGTGAATGTAAATTAGATTATAAACATAATAAGTTATGATTTTGAAAAATAAATGAGCTTTATTAATCTGGACATCCAATATTTTTTTATTTTCAAAGTCATAAATTTCAATAGCACATTCTACTCTTCTGTCTAAAGCTAACCCCTCATTCAATATGAAATATTAACATACTCACTGTGAGGTTTTCTCTTTTGTTATAGGTAATTTTGTTTGCAGTTGTATGCCAATGAATGTAAATCTGGAATGGGGACACACTTTTGTGTGCCACATTAACAGATAACGCCCAGAGGAGCAGCGATGGATTCGTGTGCGTGTGCGAGAGCTGTGTGCTGATGAGAACATTGTGTACATACAGAAAAACATTAAAAATAGCAAATTCCAGCAATGGTTCGTCACTCATTAGAGCTGTAGGATCAATGAGGACATACCGCATATGCCTCTGCTATAGGGTATATCAGTGGTTTCCATTGATACACTGAAAGAAGCAGTCGCGTGTTTAAGGTTTTCTTGCATTCAGTGTACTCCCTCTAGTCCAGTCTTACATATCTGTTTGCGTTCCTCCTCAGGTAAAATAAAGTATTCGGAGAGAGTTTATGATGCATGCATGGAGGCTTTTGACTGCTTGCCCCTTGCAGCTCTTCTGAACCAGCAGTTCCTCTGTGTCCACGGAGGTCTCTCACCAGAAATCAACTGCTTAGATGACATTAGAAAAGTAAGCATCTGTTCACGTTCTCTTTTCTTTTTTCCAGCTATTGTATTGGAAAGCCAAACCTGCTAATGTCTGTTTTTCTTCCTCTGTGCTGTGCAGTTAGATAGGTTTAAGGAGCCCCCGGCGTTTGGGCCTATGTGTGATTTGATCTGGGCTGACCCGGGGGAAGACTACGGCAGTGAAAAGACAGTAGAGCACTTTAACCACAACTCAGTCAGAGGCTGCTCCTATTTCTTCAGGTAACATAGTGGACTACATCTACCACATACTTTTACTGAAAGCTGCCATTTGTAGCGTTTGCCTATATATTATCTATGTTTGAAACAAAAAAATTACTTTACGTGCTTAACTTTATGTGGGTTGAAGTCAGATGACTTTGAAATTGAAATTGTGAACAAAAGCTCAACTCAAAAATTACGGATTGCAGCTTTAAGATATACTCTTCTCTTACTTGTCTGAAAAAGCAAACAGAAATATTGATGACTCATCTTGCACCAACTCATTTAAAACGGTAAATGCGAAGTTCCTAAAGCCCCAGGGAACACACATACTGATAAAATGTGCTTCGAATTCTCTGTAGGTCACTTTGAATTAAAGCTTTTGCCAGCAATTACAAAACCGTGAACCAAAAGCTATTGGCTGTTTTAGTGCTTTGATGTCACATCTAAACATATTTCTAATACGAAATATATCAAAACAAGAGAGAAACCTGGGCTTTACTAATTGTAACGCCATTACTAACAACTAACTAACCAACTATTTCACAGAACATATATACAGTAGGTAACATTTTTATAGAAATACACAATTTGAAAGGTATTTGTAAAACCCTTTTCACACATGAGCTCATGTGTATTATGAGAGCTGCTTGTTTTGAGCAAAGTCTGTACTGATTCATCAACGCATAAATGTCTTTCAGACATCTGTGAACTGCTATGGAAAGCCCGTCTGATTTATCCTGACTCTTGGAAATAACCTGACCGATGTCACCCAGCTGGTTTCGTTCGGCTGTATATATAAGTGTGTTCGTTCACTGTTTGCTTGTCCAGCTGGCATTTGTTTGTACCACGCCAACTGAATGCTAACTTGCTAACTAAATGCAGGTGGTGGTCTAATTGCTTAACATTCAGTGTGTTGAGGCAGGGTGGGCCTGAGGAGAACACAAAGCCGTATTAAGAAACTTCCAGTACATTGGCCCATGCGTCTGGGGCTGACACAAAAGCCCATTAAAAGCTAGTGTTTTAGAGAGAATAAAAAGACTTTTCAACTCACAATGTGTTATTTTTTTTACAGTTATGCAGCAGTCTGTGACTTTTTGACAAACAATAACTTGTTGTCAGTAATTAGAGCACACGAAGCACAAGATGCAGGGTAAGTATTTATGCTATTTTTTAAAGGAATAGTACACACAAGTTTGAAATTGCCAAATAAACCATGCCTTGTTTTGTAGAACGCATAATAAATGATTTATATTAGAATATCCAAGCTGCTTATTCTGTAAAATCAACATGGTGACTATGGCTGTCACTCAAAAAGATTTAACTGAAAAACGATTTCATAAAGTTGAGTTTATTTCTTGCACAAATCTTGAATTATAGGTGGAATGCTATTTTACGGCTTTTTATAGCTCTTTCTGTCCTTCTTGGAGCTTGAGAGCCTCTAGTCCCCATCCATTTTCATTGTATGGAAGAGAGCAGCTCGGAAATTGTAAACATTTGAGAGAGAACTTTTGTATTGATCTACCTCACTTGCCCTTTTGAAAGCATCTCATAGATGTGCTGTATTAATCTACAGCTGAATAGGCTATTGTTTGTGTTTGTGTTTCAGGTACAGAATGTACAGGAAAAGTCAGACAACAGGCTTCCCTTCATTAATTACCATTTTCTCCGCACCCAATTATCTAGATGTCTATAACAACAAAGGTATGTTTGCATCCATCAACACGATAATAGACATCAATTACATTATGGTAATTCGGTGCTTCTGGGCTATTTTGGTTCTATCAGTTTCCTCTCTGTCTCACCAGTTGACTGTCAAAGTATCAGATTTTTGTCTGTTTGTGAACCTGTATAGCCGCCTATCAAGTTACTTTCCTATTGAGCTTTCTACTGGTTGAGCGCTTTGTTTTATAAATGCAAATCTGATTTATGTGCATGACTTTAAACTCTCTCTGCCCTGCTTTTTTTCTCTCCAGCGGCGGTATTGAAATATGAAAACAACGTTATGAACATTAGACAGTTCAACTGCTCTCCTCACCCGTACTGGTTACCCAACTTTATGGACGTGTTTACATGGTCTCTGCCCTTCGTGGGAGAGAAAGGTAAGCGCGAACCCCAGACCTGGAGATTTTCATGGACTCAGTAGTACCCAGTAGGAAAAAAACAGATGCTGATATTTGACAGCTTGTGTAGAGGGAGACAAGAAGGACCTTGTTGATGACGTGTCTGTGGTGTCTGACTTTGTTCGCTCGAAAGAAGAATGCAAGAAAAGTCAAAACCCGAAGCGTTATGCTCACAGATTTGTGCCAGTGTGTTCAAAGGCACCTTTATGAAATGATCAAATTCTTCTATTTTACATATGTTTTACATGTAATAGTTGGGAAGCTTATCAGATCTACTAATGCAGGTTGTTCTGTATTCACAGTGACAGAGATGTTGGTAAATGTTCTAAACATCTGCTCTGATGATGAACTCATGTCAGAGGGAGATGACTTGTGTGAAGGTAAGTATGAACACACACGCTCATGTTGGGTTTACATGTTTTATTAGGACTTCTGCGCTTTTCAAGGTTCCTGTTGGTTCACATTTAGTGAATCTATAGCTGCACAGCTGGAATGGGCTCACAGTTATGGCGCTTTTCCACTGCATGGTACCGTCAGGTTTAGTACGACTCGCTCGGTACAGCTCATTTCACTTCGGCTCAGTTTGCTTTTCTACAGCAGTTTAGTACCGCTTCAAAGTGGGTGGGGATTATAAAATTATAGTCATAGTTGCGCCGCCTCTACTGCCGTAGCATCATTGTGAACGCGACAAACACACGCACAACACAGGAGTAATAGAGCGTATCAATGGAGGATGGCAGCAAAACAAAATACAGCTAAAAATATATCAGAAATGGTATTGGGAAATCTTAAAGCAAAGAGCAGACAACAATCATTTGGTTTGCTCGAACGGCGCACGAGGGTAAGCTAATGTAGCAGTTAGCATTGCATTAAGGGTCTCAATCTCTATTTTACTGTCACGAAGCATATAATGAAATACCAATGTTACGTATTAAAATGCGTATTCATGTGTTGCAAATCCAATGACGCTGGTAATGATTCTCTCTGCCCAATCAGTGATCTGTGTGTAAACACGTCACATTTTGGTATTGGTACAGTAAGCTTGGAACCTCAACTGAGGTGGTACTAAAAAAAAGGATCAGGTACTAGGTACTGTACCCAGTGGAAAACCCCCCAAAAGTGACTATGCAGTGGAAAAGCGCCATTAGTGTGTGTGTGCGTTTGTGTGTATTTGTGTCTGGTAAAAATCAGTGTAGACAGACATCAGAAGTGTCCAGCTGTCAATCTGGCTGTCTGAGATTCTCTCCCTGGAGGTCTGATGTCTGTTTATGCCGCCCCATGATACTTCTCAAGACAACCCGTTTTGAACTAAATTTTGTTCAATACAAAGAATGTATATGCCATTAAATAGATATCATTATGGTGTCACTTTAAGACACAAATACAGGTGTCTGTGTGTGTATTTGTGCATGCACACTCAATTAAATTTGTCATTGAAAGGCAGTCAGATGCATCAGATGCTTAACACATTGGTTTATATCTGTGTGTGCCAATTGCCAAACCATACCAAAACCTCAATCTGATTCTCAGCATCTCAACATTTTTCTCACAGCGGGTTTGTGGGTTAAAGGTCCGGTAGGGTGATAGTGATGCTGGCTTTGTGTTGCAGGTGGAGTTCCAGCTGTCCGTAAGGAGGTGATTAGAAATAAGATTCGTGCCATCGGGAAAATGGCCAGAGTTTTCTCTGTGCTCAGGTCAGTCTGCACACTCTGTGATTTTAAACATTTCATCGTCACTGCACTTTCTGTGCCTTTGTGGTTTCTGTGAGGTTGTTACAATTACCAAATAAAAAGTGCAAACTGAAACCAGAATCTTCTTCACCAACCACCTGCAGGACAGACACTAAATGCTTTAAAATAACATCATGTTCTTTTTGTATGTAATTGGGTAAACAGGATTTTATTTAAGATATGTTTGTTCCCAATTTTGTTTGTGTATAAAGCAGGCAAAGCTTCAGCGAAGTTTTGTTTTAATGCCACACACACAGACGCTCTCTTTCCTCCATTAGGATTAATGAGCTGCCGTCAGTGAGTCATCGTGTGGAGTAGCAATCTAATTATATTAGACATTATTCCAGATGAACAATGCCGTAGATAATGGAGGAATAGAGGACAGTCTTTTGTCTCTGGTGTTCTGTATAATATTCAGATTAGGTCAGCAATGCAGCAGAGTTTCAAATTACCATATGATTCCACTTTCTTTCCCACTCCATGCTAACTGATCATGTGCTTAAATCGTTTTTTTAATACACTTCTAATACACTGTGTGTAAATCAGGGAAGAGAGCGAGAGCGTGCTGACCCTCAAAGGGCTCACCCCAACTGGAACGCTACCACTAGGAGTATTATCTGGAGGCAAACAGACTTTACAGAATGGTAAGTGGTGCATGTTTGTGGTTTGTAATGGTACGTTGCGTGAGGATTTGCTGATGCACGTTTTCAGTCGTGCCGTATCCTTGAGCATCTGAATGCTCGAGCCGGACCGTGTCATCATAATGTGACACATGTAGACGCCCAGCGCTACGCTCATCACACAAGGCAGCATAGAATGAGTTGCTGATGATTTTATTGATCTTTCTCCCTCATTATGAGCCCCATCTGTGCTTTTAGCAGCAGATATCAGCGAGGTCAGAGCTGTCCGCCTCCATCACGCAGCTTTTCTGGGCTGGATCTAAACGGCTACTTATTTAACTTTTTAGCAACTTTAAAATCGCAGGAAAATTGGCCTGGTCAGATCATTCTTGCTGCTAATGTACTGTAAATGGAGAAATCTCATCAACACATTAAATTATATTTTCCATTCAGATGAGGCCTAATTTCAGGACAGTTAGGGTGGATTGTTTTCCATCAGATAGAATCCATTAGGATCTTTTGCATTGCGATATTTTTCCATGACTTTGCATAGTCATTTCCCCCCTAAATTCTTATTACCATAATGCATCTTTAATTTCCATTTTCTCATTAGTGATTTTTCATTAGATTTACATTACTGTAATATTTTAATTTACTGCAGTAAAAAACTGTAGTTTCTTAAATCAGCACAAATATAAGGGCATGACAACAAAAATAGGCTTGATTTTCTGCTTTTTGATTTTGGGGTGAAAAACCCAGGCATGTTCTTGAAATAGTGTTGAATCAACAATTTAATCATTTATAATAATCATAATTTGAATCTTTAAAAATAGTTATAACGTACAACAACATTTTACCACTCATAAAGAAAACAACACAGCAGCGCTTATTGTAATTCTTGCCCTGTAACACCTATTACATCCTGCAGTCCTCCTACAAACTCTTTAATGTTTACACTGTTTATTTGCCTATTTGCTTTACAAAGCCTCTCCCCTCTAGGCTCATTTCAAGCCAGGTGATTTAGCCACCTGCTCTGCAGAGTGATCTAAGAGCCAATCAGAGGCGGGCATTAGAGCAGCATCATGACTCTAGATTGACCTGTCCTCTCTGAGTGGGCGAGACCGTTGGGTTATAAAGGTCGTTGAAGGTCGATAGCGTTTAGAACTTTGTGTGGGTGTGAAGTGATGGACAGAGAGAGGAAAATCAAAGGAGACAGTGGGTGGGTGTCACTTTTTGAAGTACATATAGGAAACTCAGTGACCTTTAAAAGACCGGCTTCATTGTCTGTGTGGGTTGGCATAAAGCCAGCCAGACCTGAAGAACTGAGAGGAATATTAAAGAATCTGAGAAGCTATTGGGAGGATCAGAAGACCCCTTGTGGTGAAAATCAAGTTTTATGTGATGTTTTTAGTATGCTTTAAGACGAACCATGTGCAAATTTATCATTTTAAACCATTGCTGAGAATTTTCTACCAAAGGCAGTTTAAAAAATGCAGTTTGACACTGCTCCGGTTAATGATGTCATAAACCTGTAACCAATCAAATCAACTCAACTCATTTGAAACCTGTGGATCAGCAGTTTGAGGAATAAATATGCAAAGATGATGCATAGATTTGGGCTAAAATGATCACAGCACTGCTGAGTCAGCTCTCAGTTTCACTTTCAGTTTTAGTAGAGCCTGAACTGCGGAGCGAGATTGAGTGGAGGCGGGGCTAATTTTCATATTCATGTGTCTGCATATATTTAATGAAGCTGAGGTGTAGAGTTACATTCTAGCAATTTTAAGGCAGGAAAAATGATTTTAAATTTTAAGTGTTTAAATATGACATTTTGAGTTTTAAAATTACTGACCACAGGGGGACTTTTTTGGAGTATTTCTTATGAAGCCCCTCATATACTCATATCAATGTTTCTTATGATTAAAAAAAAATGTGAACGTGTAAATGAAATGTGTATGTTTAAATATGTGAAATGACTTATGTTGACAAAAGTTATACTAGAAAATATAACAGAAAATGTCTTCTTTTAAAAAATTATATATATACAGTATATATATATATAATTTATTAAGGCAGTATTGCTTGAGTAGGAGTGTGATGGGGCTCTATATCAGGATGGCTGTGAATAGGCCACAGGAGGCCATCACAGCCCCTGATATACAGGTGCTGGTCATATAATTAGAATATCATCAAAAAGTTGATTTATTTCACTAATTCCATTCAAAAAGTGAAACTTGTATATTATATTCATTCATTACACACAGACTGATATATTTCAAATGTTTATTTCTTTTAATTTGATGATTATAACTGACAGCTAATGAAAATCCCAAATTCAGTATCTCAGAAAATTAGAATATTACTTAAGACCAATACAAAGAAAGGATTTTTAGAAATCTTGGCCAACTGAAAAGTATGAACATGAAAAGTATGAGCATGTACAGCACTCAGTACTTAGTTGGGGCTCCTTTTGCCTGAATTACTGCAGCAATGCGGCGTGGCATGGAGTCGATCAGTCTGTGGCACTGCTCAGGTGTTATGAGAGCCCAGGTTGCTCTGATAGTGGCCTTCAGCTCTTCTGCATTGTTGGGTCTGGCATATCGCATCTTCCTCTTCACAATACCCCATAGATATTCTATGGGGTTAAGGTCAGGCGAGTTTGCTGGCCAATTAAGAACAGGGATACCATGGTCCTTAAACCAGGTACTGGTAGCTTTGGCACTGTGTGCAGGTGCCAAGTCCTGTTGGAAAATGAAATCTGCATCTCCATAAAGTCGGTCCATTGGTTAACCATTGAGCCATAATAACTAAAAAAATACAGCTAACCAACACAATAAAACATGTTAACATAGTAAAAAACTCAATTTTTGAAAAATGTGAAAAACGGAGTTATCTCATTTTGGAACCAAACTCTTCATATATTTACATTTTAAAGTGTCACGAAACCTCCCCTTTCAGCTACATTCTACCTCACTGTCGTTTTTGAAAAATGCAATTAAAATGGGCGTGAACGCTGTGAGAAGAAGCGCCGTTAAAACCGGCGAAGCTTCCGGCATGGGAGACGGGCGCTCCAATCACAAGGCGCTGTCATGAATAATTAGGAGAAATGTCTTCTCATTGGTCAAGAAAACACAGTCTCATGAATAATAATGAGACACCGACGTGTCATAGATGTACTATAGTGTGTCATTGATGTACTATAGTACATCGCCACGTCACATCTTCTGACGTGATGAGTATTTTAAACCCGGAACGCAAAAATAACGCTTAGGTTTCGTGGCGCTTTAATTTGTCAAAAAAAACCTGTCAAAATGATTTGCTGCATCAGGTTTACCATGTGTTATTAGTTTTGAGAGGTTGTTATCTGGGAATAACGAACCTGCAAATGTCGCGACTGGCCAATCAGAATCAAACATTCCAACGAGCCGTGTAATAATACAGTATGTGTTAACATAATACTGATTCTTTGAAGTTAAACTGTGATCGATATAATATGATAATGAAAGAAAGTCCTATCACATGTACACCCATGTGCAGATTGCAGTGCAAGCATTTATATGTATACCAAACAAATTAATGTGCAGTTTGTAATTACATGTATTGTGTATTATATGTCACTTTTTCAAAAAATGAGAAAGCATCACAGAAGTAAACATTCTATAAAGGATAAACTGCTCTTTGTTTTTTTGTTTTTTTTAGTGAGCTAGCTGCCTAGCTTCTTCAGAGTGACGCAGTATAAAAATACATACATAATATACTGTGTATACATTATAGATAGATAGATAGATAGATAGATAGATAGTTTTGATTTCTTTTCATAAGCTCTAACAAGCCTCCAAATTCTATAAATCTGCTTTTTAATTTCTGTGACTGATCTCTGCTCTTAATGTGTGTTCTGCTTTTTAATTCTTTAACTACTAATATTACTATGTTACTATACTGTGTGTGTGGGGTAATGTGCATTGGGTGTAACCTTACTGATATAACCTTTTTCTCCATTCATTTTGGGCTACTTCCTGCTGTGCTTGCTAATACAGCCGCCATAGAAGCAAAGGAGGGTCAAGGTATGCTCACCTTTTGTTGGCAAAGCAGTCCTGTGTGTCACATCCCACCCCATGCTGTACTCTTTTCCCCCGTGTCTTTTTGTGCATTTGCATTCACTTCAGCATCTCTTGTTTGTGTGTCAAACTGGTGACAGAAAATCTGCATTCTTGCACTACCATCGTTTTTTTTATTGTAATGAAAGCAACATAACAAAAGGGGTCCTCCCTTTTCAAAGCCATTTGTTTCCTTAATGAAATTTTGCAAAGTAACCTGCAGCCAGAACTTTTAATGATAAATGATGGATGCAGACACTCAAAGGCATCAAGTGAGGGAATGAGCTCCTGCGTAGTTTCCAGCTCTGCTCCATCTTATTAATTTGCTGTTGCCTGTTGACCGGAGGGGTTTGCTGGTTAGTCCCGGGCCCGGCTAGAGCTCGCTAATTCCCATGCTGCAATCTGATTGGTGGAGAGGCCAAGACCTCTCTCTGCTGTGTATTTTCAGATTCTAATCTTGTTATTACTGTGCTTTCCTAAGACTGTTTGTTCCTGTTCACGCATAAAACTCTTGCCTGAGGCCTCTCACCCGCTGCTGTAATGCATTGCGACTCTGAACTATTGTGTACACACATGCACTCGGGCATAGAATGTTAAGTGTGCCAGAGCAAGACACTCTTACTGTTAAGTCACTGACCTGATTTCAAAGTTTTATACCAGGTGTATACCTGTTATACAATATAACAAAATCCTGCAAATTTAGCAGAACGCTGCATCTCCATTTTTCTTTTACTTGGAGTGAATGTGCATCTTGTGTTTGCTCCGTCAACTGGATTCACCTTGGCAGTGGCTCTGTGGACATAATAAGCCTGCTGGTTGTGCAAGAATCAGCTTTCGTGTGTTTGCTTGTTATTTGTTTGAATAAGGGTTTCAGTTTCAGCATTTTTTTCTTTCCTGGAGATATTCAAAAAATGTATATGTGTGACATTCCATTTTTATATACTTGTAAATCAGATAAATAATCTTTAAATACGCATTTATATTATTTTAGTTTGTTACGAGTATATTTTAAGGTGTACACTTTTTAAATGAACTTGTAGCCAAATTTGGCAGGTGCGGCACATCGTTTGGCAGCTGTCTGGAATATGCTTGCTTTACAGTCATTGCCGCCCTCTTTGTACACTGTATTTCCTGTTCCTGTAGACCATTGATTGTTTTGACTGTCATGTTATGTTAATGTTGTTTTATTTTCCGTGGCAGTAGTACTAATTTACTGGACACACACAGTATGACATGAGGTAGACAGTAGACGTTTTGTGTCGTATGCAGTTCACACAAAAATAAAAATCTGTCATCATTTACTCACCCTCGAGTTCTTCCAAATCTGTATAAAATTCTTTGTTCCGATGAACACAGAGAAAGATATTTGGAAAAGTTTGGAAAAGAACTGTTTGGTTACAAGCATTCTTCCAAATATCTTTCTCTGTGTTCATCAGAACAAAGAATTTCTAAATTTGGAATAACTTAAAGGTGAGTAAATGAAGACAGAATTTTCACTTTTGGGTGAACTGTTCCTTTAATGTCCCCAGAAATGTCCGTATAAGACATGCTTTTTTAAAGTTAACTTTGTGAGGGAAAGTTTAGCACTGTTTGTTAACAATCCCATACTTAAATCAGTTGATTTTCTTCCCGGTAGCCATCCAAGGCTTCTCTCCTAAACGGAAGATCCGCAACTTCGAAGAAGCCCGTGGCTTGGACCGCATAAATGAAAGGATGCCTCCTCGGAAGGCCGGCCAGCAACCCGACGGTACCGCTGTCAACGAGAAAAACGGCACAGATGGGAACGCGTAAGGGGAGATTTTGCACTTTTCCTCTACTCCATAGCATTTTCTCTTTTTCTGCCATGTTCTCCATGAGAGTCTCCTCAACTGCCCGACCCTGCGGATGAGGTCCTGGGATGTGGAGAGGAATGACAATTGTATCTGACAATTCATTTGAATACATGAATCTGACAATTCATTTACAACTAACTACAAACATGAGATTTTATTTATTACATGACATGTATTAGATGTATTTGATAGCAACATGTTAAAGACGAACATTCGAAAGTGTGCAGAACAAATCACAATGTGTCAACTTTTAAACTGCAATGACAGTTTTGTAACTTGAGGTAAGATGTGTGGGTTTCAGATGCTGATCAGATCTAGTTAATCCCATTTTTCTAATATTTTATGTCATGTATTTGGAAAGGGATTGTTTGACTAAATATACTGTACTGATTTGTGTCATTAAATAAGCCTGAAAGGGATTTAGAAGAAAACAAAGCGAAGGGAAAACAGTTCATTTTAAATGTTTTTATATAAAAAAACTTTAATTTTATTTCCTTATCTCTTCAATTTTGACTAAGATTCAGACATGAAAATATCTGATTTGGGTTTAATGTGTTTGTTTCTACAGTAAAAACTAGCATTTGCATTTGTTTTCGTAAAACAGCAATTGGGTTTTACCTGGTGACAGATCACATGTAAGTAGCCATGACAGCACTTCTACATAGAATTTGTTTTTTTATGCTTGTGAAAAACTTAAAATAAGAATGATGAAAGCCCTATCAAAATGCATTCAACTTCTGAAAACCACTGCAAGTTATTTTTGGTATCTGTGAAGCAATCACTTGACAGATTTCTAGAGACGTCAAGACCCAGATTTCTTATGTTCTGCCACACCTCTTTTTGCTATATTTAGTGAAAAGATGTTAAATGAGTTCTTTCATTCATGCAACAAAAAGTCGTATTTGTTAATAGACTATACAGTAAGAGCTGTTAGCATGTCTATAAGCTCATAACATCGTATATGACAGCCAAGGACGTTTTTGGAAACTTGAAATTGTTTGATCAACTTGATCAGAAGCCAAAGTCTAATGGGCCATTCACACGGTACGCGGTGCACGGTGAAATTGCCGTGTGGCAGCCGCCTTTAAGCCGATGTGGCTGCCACTGCCGTTCACAAAAAGAAAATATCTGTATCTTAAGCTGCGCCTGTCGCAAAGAGCCGTGCCCGTGGAAATTTTAGGATTTTGGATGCACGAACACCGCTTGCGCACCGCCAACGAAGCGGCCCGCCTTTTGCCGCTTACGTTTCCCTTTGAAAATGAACTGGACAATCGCGACTGCGTGTGAATACCTTCGCGAATCTGCAGGTGCAGTGATAATGTAGTTATGCTGACGGCGCAGCTCACGCGTGCAGTGTGAACTAGGGGTAATGCTTCACCGATCGAGACGTTGCGAACGTGGAAGTCCCACTGTCCCTGTAAACGTATTTCACAGAGATGGAGAGCACGGGATTAACTGCCATTGGTTGTTCACACAGACCATTATTCTGTACTGTATCTGGTTTGTGCTTGAGACATTAACAAAGCATGTTGAACTTAATATATGTTTAACAAAGTGGTTTCAGTTGTAACACTACGTGAGGTATTGGGGTGCGGTTTTTTATGTGGCGGATGGTTTTACGATTTACAGAAGGTTGTGTTATGCCGCCACCTTCTGTTGAGTTTAATAACTACTTTTTGCTTCTTTGAGGAAAGTAGGAACGAATAGCATAAAGCATCACATGGAATGTCTATTAATTTGACCAAACAACAGTCTGATTTTAAAGCAGATCATGATTTGCCAGGTTGTTGAAAGTCTAATTTTATATGCACACAAGCATGCACCCAATTTGCAGGGTCATCCCCACAAGCCGGATTTCTAGAGTGATTTTTAAATGTCAGGTGTAGAATTTTAGACAAAAGTTTTAGATGTTTAATGACTTTTTGTGGGTTATTTAGAACATTTACGTTTTTCATTGGACCAGTTCTTTACTTGAGACAGATTTAAAATTGTGATTTTTCATTTCATGAAAGGCAAATTCAAATCCAGTAATGTGACCAATTTGTTAATGCTCATATCCAGCCGAATCTTTAGATGTTTGTTGTACTCACAGCTTTTAACAGAGCGAAACAAAGATGTGATTACAGTGCAGCCTACCAACATTTCCTAAAGTTTGTGTGCATTTTGCAAGATCGAATTGATGCAGTATGTCTAAGGACTCTAAAGGGAACATTTGTGTACACTATAAATGCCAGTCATCTAGATGTCACAAATTATGTTACATTTATTTGCATGTATTCCAACTGGAAGTCAAATAAAATGTGGTGTACTGAGATTAATCAGCTGATCAGAGATCCTACTTTTTTTCTAATGGTGTAAGAGATTGTGTGGTCTATGGACATTTTAAGAGGCGGCTCAGATCTCAAAATTCCTTTATGTTCTGGTCACAATATTTTTGTTTGCATTCTGCTCTGTTTTCTCTTTCTAAAATGAAGAGTCTCAGGGCCTTGACAGACTCCAAGGCTCAGTTGCTCTGTCAGAATGTATAGACATTCATGCACAATCATGTAATACTGAAAAATAAAATATTGGGATTTAATTGAGCTGTCTTTTTGTTGAACACATCATGTAATGCAAAGCCACCATTAATGTTTTATATTACGGGGTATAATTTTAGAAAAAAAACAATGGAATATTCAAGACCACACGGTTGGTCATATTTTTCTTTTGAAAAGAAGCTGAATGTAATTTAGGCTGTGTGTGTGTGTGTGTGTGTGTGTGTGTGTGTGTGTGTGTGTGTGTGTGTGTGTGTGTGTGTGTGTGTGTGTGTGTGTGTGTATCTTACAATAGTATTGCATTTGTAAGTTTTAATAAATAATACAATCACAACAGTGATACATTTTCGTATTAATCTTTGTAAACATTTTATTACGATGATGTGAAATGAATGTGTATTTGTTACAAAGGACGGGGTCATTTATATCATTGGTTCATATTGCTATAAAATAAAATCATATTGACTTTTTATAGACAAAAACATTTATAAGAGGTTGTGACTTTACAGTTGGCCACAAGATGTCACGAGGAATAAACTGAAAAGATTAATAGGATCAGTTATATTGCTGGCAGATCATACAATTCATTACAATTCATTATTTAAAAGGATGGCTCATTTACAAAAAACTGTACATATTTACATACATTAACACACATTCACTGCCTTTGCACCATCAAATAAATAAGTATAATAAGGACACTGTAAAAGCATATTGTTTACAGACATGTTTTCCTGAAGAGTTCAATAAACCTCTGTGTGTCTGTTTCAAACACTTGTAATCTTTACTGCAAGTTTTGGAATGACTGACCATCCCATAGTGCTTCTGCTTAAATGTTTCACAGTTGTTGGACGTCACACTCTTGGAGGAGGAGGTGGTCTGAGAGCCTAAGAATAAAAAAAGATAACATTTTTAATGCCAGAAAAATTAACATCTTCCCGTGTCAGCCACTGCAGTGCTGAGAGGGGTGGGGTGAGCTGTTGGTTGCAATAGACCGTTTTCACAATGACGTCAGTTAACTTCCGCGTTTCGCAAAGCAGTGTATTCCAAGTTCCGGTTCGCCATCATACCGGAGATTTCTCAGTAAAATGCAGGTATGTTTAACAAAAACAACTGGAATCTAGCTACCAGGACTTATAGCAAGAATATGACTTGACTAAATAGAGAAGTTGGCGATCACCAGCAGATGGCAGAAGTGCATGGATGCAAGTTGCCGGTAAAAACCAAGAAGAAGTTTTGGTCGTGTCGTGAGGAAAAAATACCCGCTGAACCTTCACTAATAAACAAGTAAAAGAGATAACATTACATCTCCCGCTGGCGGTAGTAAACAAACACTGCTTCAGAAGATACGTGGCGTCATGTGAAAAGGGCCTATTTGCAACCTCACTGCTAGATGCTGCTAAATTTCATACACCTTTAAAACATGCTGTGGAGTTTAATGTGTTACCTGTGGTGCTGTTCTGAAGTCATTATGTAGAGGTTTTGACTGGACAGGCGGAGGCGGAGGAGGAGCTGAAGGCTTGATTACCTAGAAAAGATGTCAATATAATGCTGTTATGATCAAATTTCCCATTGACTAAAGATCATCTAAGCAGAAAAATATTTAGAAGACCCTTCGCTTTTTGTGGCAATGCTTTCCTACTGAAACAGGAAATTTGGGTGGCACTTTTCAAAGCCCATGTCCCTGCATCCGAAATAGCATACTGTGACAATAGAATACATACTGAATTAAATGAAGTATCTGCCTGTTGACTTTTGACCTAGACTGTCTTGACTTAGAAAATGTAGATTCTATAGCATGTGAGTATAGTTTGACTACATTTGGGTCATTCTAGACACGGCATGTTTTCATTGTCATGTGACTTGAATGTTTGTTCACCTATGATGTAGAAAGAATTTACTCAAGGTTCATAATACACTGCATATGAATGACTTCAAAGCTTACACGCATGAATTTAAATCCGCAAACGTTTTGAGCATGTTTTACATTAGTTTTAATGCTTGTACGTTACCGGGGAAGGTTTCTGGTGAGGCGTCATCAGTCTCTGTTGCCTGAGGTCAGGAATGTCAACTACATGAGTTTTCCCTTGGCTTGGACGTCTATTGTAAAAAACCAACAACATTCATTTAATTTGTTTTATTGACTTTTCCCAGTGTGTACGAGTTGGTGTTACTGCACTCATACCCAGGTGGTTGTGATCCTCTCTGTCTCCGTTTCAACAGGAAGATGCCCAGTCCAATTAAAATAATCCCAACCAGGACGCAGACAATCACAGCGATGGCTATACTTACACCTGAAAATGGTGTCCAGGTCAGTGTAAAACAGCTGCACTAATGTCGGACTAGTTTGAATGCATTAGCTGTAGTTTTACCTTGAGACAAACCACTCTCTGTTTGTGTTTCACAGTCTGGTGGCAGCCATCCAGGCTCACATCTGCACTGCAGTCTGTGATCACACACCTGTAACATATTCACTTACACTTAGACTATTGCTTGTAACACAGAAAGTTACACCAGTACTTATACTGACAATATCAAAAACACATAAAAGGACAAAATTGTAAAGGAAAGTTACATTAGTAGACTTTAAATAGTCATAACCCATACAGAAATCTGAAATAAAAAGCTTATTCTGAGGAATTTCATGGATTCATAAAATAAATCAGATATGCAACATACAGCCGCAGAAAAAATTAAGGGACCATTCCAAATTTGAATATACGTAGCATTTTTAGATGTATTGTGGCCATTCCAGTCCAGTGTCTCTTGAATTTCAACAAAATTAATCCTCAGGAGTGACATAAAGTCATCCAACAGCAATGTGAAAGACTGACAGCATGACAAGACATTATGAAAACTGTGATAAAAATGTAGGTTATCATATATCATTATCATAGGTTACTTTTCCTAAATACATGTAGGCTACAAATATTACTGTTATATTGCTTAAAAGTGAATATGAACTTATTTTCTTTGCGGTATTTTATGTCTGAAAAAATACAAAACATATTTTCTGTTATTTCATTTTCTGCAAATAAATGCAAAGGGAAACAATATTTTTAGTAGTTCATAGAAAGAAACAAAGATGATCATTTTACATAAGCACATACCTATAAATAGTAAATTCAAAAAAATGGAAAATGGTCTTTGAAATGGTTTCTTAATTTTTTTCTGGGCTTTATTTCAGAATACGACATAACTGGCTGTTTTATCTTATGTAACAAATTTATGACACATGAACTACCTGAAAATGTAGAACTTGGGTATCAATAGGCCTACAGTATAAAGTGCAATACCAAGTTCTCTGCTTTTATGTTTGCATATTTACTTTATTACAAATAGTGTCATGAGAAATATGCTAATTTATTTGTAAAGCACAAAGTATACATTTTAAAGTTTACACAAGGCAATTTATCTGAATTCTGAATGGGAAGCCACTGAGCGTTAGAAGTTTAGGCCTATTTATCTCATTTTGTGGGAAAAGGAGAAGCGAATGTTTAAAAGTATTTAGAGTATTACCCCATGTCCTTTGCACTTGGCTGAACAGTTGGTTGCTTTGTAAGCTGTCTCTAGGTCAACACACTCGTTCTGGCTACAAACCTGAGATAAGGGAAACATGGACAGAGAATAATAATATACTTGATGCTTGAATAACAAGCTTTCAATTGTAAATAAATATACATTCTAAGGTCTGCAATTCACCCGCAGTAAGAATTTTGTGTGAACTAGATCTAGTGTGCATCTTAAAATCAATCTTACCCTCCCCTCCCCGCATTTGGTGCCACTGTCGACTTGGCCGTAATCTTCTTCAGGATTACTGTAGAAAGTGGCTTTACATTTGTTGTCGTTGAATTGTACCAGCCTTCCGTAATTGGGACTTCCATTACCATTTTCACAGAACAGTTTTCCACACATCACATCTCTGAAGGAGAATTATTGATCGTCGAAATTGTATTATTAATATTTGAACATAACTAATATATACATTAACATGGAAAGATGGACATGAAGTCTTACTGTTTCTGGCATGCAATAAATTTATCGCCGGCAATACGCTTGCAGTAGGCATAGTACAGTCCTCTTGTGTTTTGATTAAAGCAGAATTGTTGAGCCAAATCGGCAGCTTTATTGTAGAAAACAAACACAATATTTTTATCAAAAAACAAACAAACAAATTTCAGTGCAGGACTGATGTACTGGCATACTCACTTGGACCCCACATTTTAAAGCACTGGTCTTCTCTTAATGGGCACTGGCCGTTGTAGCAGTAGCCATTTCCATTCTTGCAAGGGAGTCCATTGACTGTAAAGACGTCTTCAGGACATTCCGCTGATTTTCCAGTGCAGTACTCCTGCAGATCGCACTCATCGTTTTTAGGACGACACACATGTGATGGTGACATGATCTGATGGCGAGAAATATATATATAGTTCATGTTTTACTTTATGCAATACATGGATTCTTTTAAATAACTTGAGATGTCTTTGAATCTTACCTTACACTTCTCACAACACTCCCCTGCTGCACATTGTGAGCCCTCTGACAGTTTGCAGGTGGTTGCATTGCAGCATGGATTTGTACACTCCTATTAAAAAATATTGGAGTAGTTGTCTTAAAAATATTAGAATAGTTTAGTTTTGTCAACACATTGCATGCACCCATAATAAATTAAACATAAAAGTGTTCTGCTGCACTAGAGAAGTTTAAGGAAAATAGTTCACGTGTTAAAGCATGCAATGAATGAAAGAACACAAGGGCTCAGTAAAGCATGCTGCAGGCATTGTGTCCTGCTTTATTTGAACCAAATAAGGAGCGCTAAACTAATGGAGTGCATGTATACACACATCTGCAGCAATATTACATGCATTCCATCTCTAAATGCTGGATTTCTCACTTCAGAGAGCTGCCAGAATTCAGATATTGCGTATTGAATAAATGGGGTAAACAAAATCTCAAGGCTACACTTTGTCTAAAATAATTTACCGTCAAAGAATGGAAGCTATAAACATTCCTGCCAGGAGTTGCCTGTACTTTTTTCTGCGAGAATGTTACTATTGTACTTTTACTGAACTAACATGTCCAAAATAAAACATGTTATTATTAGAGCAGTGGTTCTCAAAAAGGGGGGACATAGATTTTGTGGCATTTTATGAAATATAGAAACTTATCATTCATTTTATGCAATCAAATATCAGAAAAATAAGACCACCAACAACAATAATTCATGTTCCTGCATTGTGTAACTGAATATGTTTTTGAATTAATTAAATCCTAAGTTTAATTAAATTCGTCTTCATTTGGGGGGGCCACAAAGCAATGCACCCTACACAAAAGGGGCCTTGCAATGAAAAAGTTTGAGAACCACTGGTTTAGAGAATTCATTGTTTTCCATATCATTTTGAAACAGCATTTTTTTCATTTTGGGTCATAGAACAATTTTAACAAAATAAGGAAAGTCTAAATAAACTACATAGCTATAATATAAAACAATAACAAATGTATTTCTATAGAAATCACTTGCTGTTCAATTCGTAAACTTATTAACCTCAGTTTACCTGCACTGTTCCACAATCACATTCTTCTCCCGTCTCCACAAAGCCATTTCCACACACGGCAGGCTGAATCAAATCTTTAGCTTTAGGCACATTCAGAAGACATTCTGGGTTTTTGGTGTTCAAGAACTGCTCGTAGTTACCAGTACTGCAGCTGCTGAAGTGCTGAGGGATGTTATAGCTGGAGAGAGAGGAAAAATGAAATTTTATTTACAGGCTTTGTATGCCTTTATTATGATAGGACAGTAGAGAGCTGACAGGAAAGCTTTTGGGTGGAGATAGGGGAGTGGGATCGGCAAAGGACCTGCTGAGACAGGAATCAAACTAGCGTCAACGTGACACTACTGTATATATTAGCGCACTAACCATGAGGCCATCGACACCGATTAGAGATCAAATATTAATATTTATTTAATATTTACAATAGTGCCAAAATTTGTACAGTATTTGCTTTTACTTGGAATGCACAATAAAAAACATGTTTTTGAAAGTTATCTGTTTTTGCAAATGAACTCTTCATACAGTATAAAGACATGTAAAGAATAAAGAGCGAAGACAGATGGGATTGCCTTGATGAATTGTGACATATTTGCCTATACATCGTGTAATTAATGTGTTTGAATGCATCATTTTAATAAGCTGATAAAGTTGGAAAAACTGTCATATAAATACCTGAGAGCCGGTGTCATAATGCAGCTGCTGTGAGAACAAGTGCAAGTGTTGCTGTCATGATTCATGCCAAGATTGTGTCCCATCTCATGGGCCATTGTGGCTCCCACTGCTATGGCCCTTGAATTGTGATCCTGTGAGTTTGGAAAGTAACAATTCATGACAAAAATGAAGAGTTTTTTTTTTCATCAAAAGTGTGACTGACTGTGGGTTTACAGAGAAATATTGTTTTCTGTATAGTGCAATCAAGTATTAAAATTAATTCAAAATGAAAAGAACAGAATAAGGAAGTGCAACAATAAACCAATATACACAGTTCAAAGTAGTTTGAGTCTTTATATGCAGACACACCATGGAGAAAATGTGGTGGATTGTTGTGGTGCTACATGTAAAATGTTCCTACACGTCTTCCACTATTGTGAAATCTTTATTTTCTGTTCACTTATATTTTTGCTAACATTGCATTTCCATGATTCGTGGAGTGATTTTTTCCAAGTTTATAACTTTTGAATTATTCAAGAGATTTTTAGTCACCTGCACAATCCCCGTTGAAAGACCTCCACATGCGGTTGCGATGTAAGCCAGGCCCACAGTTGCTCCATCAAAGTCAATTGCACTGAGGGGCAAAAAAATCGATTTATAAAATGGTCAGTTCTAGTCCTTGATTCTGATTGGCTGAGCCGAGTTCTAAGCCATAATAAATACCCCGATATATAACGGCTGACTGCCTTACATAGCCTAAATATCACTTTATTTACTTTATTTTATGAAACCTTGCTACGCATATGGAATAACCGTTTTATAAAAGCAATATTGTTTTAATTTAATCTTGCAACCAGTCCTGCTAGATTACATTCAGTTAATGATGGCAGATCGCTATAGCTAATTTAATCTGTATGAAGTTATGGAGCTGACCTGAGAAGTTGGGCGTTGTCATGGCGTTGTCTTTTAATGAGTTCACTGTTCCTCCATTTGCTGAAGCCATCCAAGGTTGCTCCAGAAGCAGAGGACACGGTTATTTTATCGCTGTCCGACCATACTTCTAAACCAGTCAGAGCGACAAATGTGTGGATTTCCTTATATGCCTGCACACCCGATAGAAAGAGAATTTGATTTGTTTATGCAGATTACGTTTTTTTGTGGTCAGTAATGTTGTTGCGCTGGACTTTCAACTGTACAGTATGTTATCAGTGACTCACATTATTAATATAATTCATGATTTCAAATATCCTGCTTCTCAGCTTGTTGAGGTCTCTGTCCATTTTCACGTACTGTGGGAACATCAGTCACAGGATGTATTAGTCAAGGGTTTCTAAACATTGCACCACTTGTTCACACAGGACATTATCTCACACATTAGGGTTTTAAATGTACTTTGATGCAATTGGTTTGGCTCGAATGGTGTGCTTTCAGTTCTTACCTCTCTGTGGTCAGCCACAAGGAACAACTCAATGTATTTTTGTTGCTGAAACAAAGTTGGCCCCTAATCAGAAGTAAATGAATGGACAGAAAACAGAATATGTTAGTATCCTTCAGTACATTTTGTACTTCATTTGTAGTCTCACTGGAAAATTACACACCAACAAATGTCATATTTTACATCACATTATCAAATGATAACTGATAACTTGGTTATGTTACCAATGACTTGCTTGTCAAGTCAAAGTTTACAGTATGCAGCCAACATTACCCAATGTCCCGGATTCCCTAATTCACGCTATGTTAAACTGAATTGTAAAACATTTTTTGTGTGTTTGCATTTGGCTAAAAATGGTCAAAAGTAAGATAATGAAAAATGCACATGCAAACGTACTGAAAAACGAGAGCGGGATTTGCTTAAGCGTGGAGGGACACCGTCCCCACTCTCATCCCAGCTAGTGTTGGTGACTCCACACACCGCAGGTTTATCCTCATTTATGTCTCCATATTTGAAGACAGCGTGGTCGCCATCAGCGTTTTCAGATAACGGCTCGATCAGAAACCTCTGCTCTGCTGTCTGGAAATAGCCTCTGCAAAGACAAGACCACAGTGGTTTTACTATGATCTTAAAGGAACAGTTCACCCAAAAATGAAAATTCTGTCTTTACTCACCCTCGAGTTAAATCTGTAAAAATGTATTGATGCTTGTAACCAGCTCTTAGCCACCATTGACTACCATTGTAATTTTTCCTACTATGGTAGTCAATGGTGGCCAGGAACTGTTTGGTTGCAAGCCTTCTTCTGAATATTCTGAATATTCTTCTGAAATCTTTCTCTGTGTTCATCAGAACAAAAACATTTATTCAGATTTGGAACAACTCGAAGGTGAGTAAATGATTTTTATTTTTGGGTGAACAGTTCCTTTAAGGTTTGGTTACAGTAAGTGTACCAGAGGAATCAACAGAATTGCATGTTTATTGTTACGTTCATCTATGTAGTAAAACAAGTTACATTGTAACTTCCTGTAATGTAATTACAAAAAAAACACTGATATATATAAAAATATACTGTGATGTTTTGCAAAAAAACATTTATGTAATTTACCGGAGTCCATCACAAGTGCTCATGCTAACTGTCGATTCGCTATCATTCACAATTTTCCCATGGTAGTAACATAAGTCCTGTGAAAGGAAAAGACAATGAAACCATCATCTTCCACAATATATCAGAATAATGATGTGTATCAGCTGTAGTCAAGATAATGAGCATAATAAAAGCACATCCTTTGCAAGTCTGTATAATACTATATATCACCTACCAGATCCTCAGGTGTGGTTGTGACAAGAACCCCATCTTCAGTATAGTGGGTCTCACTGTAATCGTCTGTCAGTATATCACTGTTGATAAACACACATAAGTAACAGACAGCCAAAGTTTTTGTGTGACGCACGTTGCCTTGCATGTGACAATAAGGAAGTTTTTGGGTTGCAGCATTCGCAGACTTAGCAAATCTGAGTATCATATGCTTTGAATTTATAAAAAAATGATGACTATAAGGAGAGATAAACTTACTCATTTTTCTGAAGATGCATTTCAATGTCTCTTCCACCCAGCGTCATAGCATATTGGACTGTGTCAGGTCTTGACTGCGGGGACCAGAAATTGATTTAGTATAATGAATAATATACAGGAGAGAAAGAGAGAGAGAGAGAGAGAGAGAGAGAGAGAGAGAGAGAGAGAGATGCAGATCCCCGCTGCAAATGCTTTGGCAATATGAATGTACTGTACATTTTGTCATGCCAATAAAGCACCCTTAAAGCAAGAGAGAAAGAGAACTCACCGTTAAATCTCTTTTTTGCAGGTCATGTAACCTGATTGGTCGAACTACATCATAGACCCTTTTTCCATCGATCTCAGAAATGTGACCAGCTACAGTATAGCAGGTAAAGAACAAAGAGAAATTTACAGACACTGACTCACACAGCTTATCAAAGTGCAAAAATACAATGAGACATTGATGCAAGTGCACTGGATGTACTTATCATTGTTATCCAATATTTCCAGTGGATACACATTTATTAATTTAGTTGTCCTATGAACTTTCATACATATAAAATTCTGTCTTTGTGAGATGTATGCGCAACATACAGTAAACATAAATGGATATTTTTGCACAAAGCTTTTGCGGAAATTGTTTCACTTAGTTTAACAAAACAGCACATGATCTGTTTGTCTTACTGTGATTTAAAAAGGGTGCTATTCGGTAAACAAAAAAATGAACATTGTAGTTAAATTTTAATCCAAGCCAAACAATAGCTCAACATGCCCTAGTTTACTGCTGCTAACAGCAACAACTGACAGTTAAGATTAAAGAGATACTAATCGAAATGATTTATAACAACTGAAACTTCGGAAAAGAATTCATATTCTGAACTCCACAGGTGCAAGCATGTTCAATATGAGTTGGGGTGTAGCATGCATCAGTATAACAATAACACAGATTTACTCTCAGAACTTTCACAATGACATCGCAGAAAGGCGTGCTCATTGGTTTTCAACTGCCTCATGGATTGAGCACCCCCGCTCTTAAGTGTTACCAGTGCTTCATTTCTTTGTTATTTACCATTAAGATTATTTAAAATTATTACACATATTCAAAATTACAGAGATTGCTGTGATCAAAAACTTAAAATTGTAAGTGAAGAGAAGCGTTAAAATGGAAACGTTTGCCTCTTTTTGTTCTGAGAAAAACTACGCTGAAATCTCACAAATGTCATCATTAGCGTTTCAAAAGAAACAAATATTCATTTTACGCATTAATACTCTTAATGTATTTTAACAATTCTAATTTGTTTCTCTTTTATTTCTCCTAGCCATTTTAAAAGAAACATCTGAGACTAAGTTGATACTAAAATGAAACACAGCAGAGAATCTGCTGCGATACGAAACAGCAACTTGTGTGCAGTAATCTGCGTTCAATATATGTAACCATCTTCAAATCTGATTCAGTCCAACAAACAAATTCTAAAACACAATTTAAGTTATAGTTATCATTTTACAATCTGCAACTATACTAAAGTTGCATTTTTAAATGGAAACGTTACACTTTAAAAACATAACACTTTAGACTGTCAGTGCAGTGCAGTAATACTGTTGAAGGCAGTGCAGAGATCAGTCGGTCAGTCATTGTTAAGGGAGGCAACTGGTGTATCCAGTATCTTACCTGAGGGATCAAATGAAACGCTCAGAGTGAAGATCCACAACATGAGATGTTTTCCTGCCATTGTCACAAGAATGCCTGAAAAAGAATGCCGTTGGTTAGGCAAAGTTTTGTAGATCACCTGTGGTTTAGGCCACACCTTAAGCAGGGCAGTCTAAGATCTACACATGGACTTTCAGGAAATGAGACAGAGGTTTAAAGTGTTTGTGACCTGTTTGAACACGCCCCTGAGAGTGTCAAGCGAAACAGGAAACATGCAGACAGCCTGTGACGTAATGATACTCGCTTAGTGCTGTATGTCTTATGCGGAGAGTCATGTGTGAGTTTTCAGTGACTTTATTTACTGGTGCAAAAACAGTGATGTAAGCAGTGGTCATGTGAAGATTGGCTCATATATAGTCATAGATCTAATATTCCGCCCCACTGAATTATCTTGCATACTTTGCATGTCTTTTAAAAAAAATCACTTATGTTTCATGTACGTTTTATTAAAATAACTTTTATCGTTGATTGACAACAAGCAGAAATAGTTATTTTTACTTGTATATTTTATTGTATGTATTTTAATCATCAAGCCAATCAAACAGTTTCAGCTCTGAATGAAATGGCGTATTTAGGAAGTGTAAAGACTTTTTAAATTGCACAATGTACTGTACGAAAAAAAGTGAGTACAAATAGTAATTCACAGTTAATAGTTCCTGTATGCATTCACAGTATAATAAATGCTTCCTAAATGATCATTTATGTGGTTGGTATTATTTATTTTAAAAGAGACCAAGTACATTTCTGAGGAAACTGATAAACACGTAATCAGACACATCCATATTAAAGCTTTACAAGTACAATTGTGTCCACTTCTGCATTTATAAATACACTGAATGAGAAAGTGCATTTAGAAAGCTTAGAAACCATTTGTATACCATAGAATAAGCAAACATATCTGACCTCACCTTTAAGAGGATCCTTTTAATTGCTGATGTTGTTTCTATGTAGACATACTCACTATAAGGCATCCAGGGGTGGACATTGTTGTATAATCCAGTGAATTCTCATCATTCACTGTCTTTTTCTTCGGTCTTTGAATTTCCACACATTTTGACTATGTCAAGATGTCAAGCCATAAAAAACAGACATGTGAGCCAGAACAGGGATCAGACCCACTAAACTACATTCTTGACTTTCTTCTAAAACACAAGGTCGTGTAAAGAACAATAATGCAGTTGTTGTCCTTTTTCCTGAATCCTCAAACAACGCTATTGTTCAGTTGGAATGGAGAAAGCTTGCAGTGTCCTTTATGGCTTTAAGCATCCCAAACTGAGCCTCTTCTCTCCTCTTTTGCCTACTGCTTCCTACTGTCCTTCTGTGACCTTTATTATTTCTCACAGTCTTCTGTTTTGCCATAGATCTAAACATGTGTAGATGAGAACAGTCTTAGATATGTTAGATTAGTCTTGTTCACTAAATTATGAATTATAATAAAATACCCAAACTGTACATATGATAATCATTGTAATTGTTTGTATGTACTTAGGTTACACATTAAATTAGCTGAAACTACACGTTGTTTTACAGTTCTGCATAACTGAACACACTATACATACTGTACAGTACATGTATAGCAGAAATGTGCCTGGTGGTGTTCTAAAATTCTGTTAAAGTGGCAGAAAATGTAAAAAGTAGAGCTAGAAATACAACATGCTGTGCACCACCGGGGGTTTTCTGTAAGGATAAGTGTAAAAACATCCCTTACCTCTGCAGAGTGGCCATGATGTGACATGCATGAACCTTTAGATCAGAGGTTTGGGTTCTCAAACTGTGGATTGCGCCCCTCAAGTGGGTAGCACAGGGGAATAAGGTGGCTCACCTTAAGGTGGTGCATTACAGTTAAAACAATGAACATGGGCAGTATAAAACCCCTGCTTCATCTGTGCTGTAAATGCGCTGGTGTCACATCCGTGAAAGCACAATAAATGTCATTGTTACTTTTCTTAATAAACTTTTTGTCTAATGCACTGCAGTAGCCAAGTGACTTGTGTCATGACTTGGGAAGCCAACAAACAGCATTAAATTATATAACTCATTACTCCATTACTTATTTTGAAAACCAAAGCACACCCACACATCAGCTCTGAGAGCTAAAAGCGTTCTTATATTTTTCGCCATGCTCGCTTCCACTTACTTTTGGCCGTATGTATATGACATGATTTCAAAAAAGATTATCGATAGTAGAGGTATCACAATTTTTGCACAGCCCTAGTCTGCATCCGTTTTCAATCCTTTCAGATCACGGAGTTCACGCCACCTTTGAAATCCCTTGCCAAAATTAATTCTTGTTTTCGCACGGAGTCCTATCACAATCCCGTTTTCTTTGTAAACTCTCATCAGTTCGCACTTTCTTGGTTTTCACAACTGATGAATCCCCAGATGTCAGCGCTGCTTGGCGTTTAAAAGTAAAAGTACTAAACGCCGCCACAAATAATACTAAAAGTTTCCAAGAAAACAAATCTGTGTACAATGCTACCCTTCACCCGCAGCATCCACACGTGACGCGGGCTAGCAGCAGGATCCTCTTCGGTCTGTTCACCAATGTGACGAAATGACGCATAGACGAAAGACACCAAATAAGGCTTTCCTGAGAAACACTACCCGACAAGGAAAATTACAAACCATTATTACAAGCTTTCCGTGGTGAATCCAGCAACGGTAATGACACAGTTTTAAACGCCGTTCTTTCATGTACTTGCTCAATAATTGGTTTTAGTTCATCAAAAAAACATACGGACTGCCACTTTAAGTAAAATAAGTGAGATTATTTAAATTCAACAAGACACATGCAGACTGTCAGAAGAGTCTCGAAATTTGGGAGATTACAATAGGTTAAAGTAAAACACAAATTAGGATGTATTGTGACACAATGTAATTACCGTGAGAGGTTTTGTAAGCACTGAGTCAGTGCCACGCTGTTATTATATCATTTTGGAGATCCAAACAGACTTAAAAACCCTAAAAAAGATTTCAACAGACATTGCAGTAGCTTGATGTATTCTGAAAGATTAAATGCAGTGGTGGAAATCCAGCTGGGGGCATATTATTATATTTTAAATAACTATATATGTTGATTATATGGTTTAGATTTGTCAATTTTAAACTGGAACTGGAATAGGTAATAGGTAGGTTGAATATTACACAGAATCATATGATACAAGGAATGGTAATACCCATAAAATATATTACTAGAAGTCACTTCAATTCATTCAGGATAAAACCACCTGCCAGATGCATAAATATCTGGAACTGCAGATATCAGATCTTCATACTATCCAACAAAACCCCTAACACTAATAAAAAGTCTTGGTACGTTTAAGGACTCTGTTTATACAACCTTTTGAGTCATCCAGTAAAGTTCATCATTAAAAGTACAGACAAATCTTTATCCATCTCAGAAGACGTGTATAGGCTAGCCTGAGATCTATCTGGAGCATGTGGCCACATTTTTTCTGTTAGTTGCATGCAGATTATGTTCAGTTTTAGATGGTGTTGTTTCATGCATAAAGATAAAAATGACTTGACAGTAGAGACCTCAGATACTTTGCATTCTATTTTGCATTCTATACTTATTAGTTGCATATTAAGGAAAGGTTAAAGTACTCCAGTAACTTAGTAAAACAATTATCATTCGTCTCATCTATTTTGCAATGCAAAAAATATATATATTTAACTACTATTTTTCCTTTCTTTAAAGTTTCTGTCTTTTAGCATTATAAAGTACTGAATTCAAGCCGAATTCTCTCTTGGTTGTTGTTATAAACTGTTGAAGGGTACATCTCAATTTTCTTTTTACATCCTTCAAAATGACACGATATAACAAACGCAAACTATCGACCGCACTCTACTGGACATTAAATCAATGACATCAGTTATTGTAACACTGATTTTAAAAAGTGCAGAGTAGGGCTACTCAGGAAAGACAGGATAAAGTTTTAATGTTGTTATTTTATATTGTTTGGGCCAGCAGACAACGTGTGGTACTGTATGTGGTATGATGACCATTCATTTCAGAGTAATTTTCATCATCACATTAACACACTTAGGCTGTTTTAGGAGCTATGAATGTTGGTGCTCGCCCCCTAAAAAATAAGTTGAATCACAGAATTAACCTCTTACTTTTTTCTTCTCCTTTTTTCACTGTTTATGATGTTTCTGTGTGATTATGTGTGAATGTTGATAACATTTTAGAAACTCAAATAATAACGGCCACAAGAGGGCTTACCATGACCACTTTACATACTGATCTCACTGACATTTCAGTACTTGCATGTTCTCTCCACTTATGACTCATGATCAATTTGCTGCCATCTTTTTGCATAACCACGTGGGCATTGGATTATGTAGGCAAAAACTGAACAATAACTACTCTTTTGAGGTCAAAGCTATTTATAGCATATAACTATATTACAGACAGTAATTGACTGTGCGGGCTCTTATATGCCCCATCAGAAGTTTAAATTCTGATATTTTAATATTTTCAAATATTGATCAGCACATTTTTCCACCCATGAAATAAATATATCACAGCATAGGAAGTGTATTAAATTTATGTTTAATTTGGCCAGTTTACAGTTTGATCTGTTTTTGTCTTCTTGCCTTGCCTTGTCTCTTACCCCAGTCACAGATGAAATAATGAAACTAATATAAAGAACACACATAAAGCAGTTTTATGCCATTTGTTTAATTTTCTTTGTTCTTTCAAGTTTTATAGAGATTATCTGATGGAGATGTCAGCTTTTGAATGAAGTCATTTCTCTTAAATTCGTTAACATGACATTTGCGGCTTTTTGTTTTGTTTTTAACACGGCCAATCGTCAGTGTGTGTTCTGCGCCTGCACGTGAGGCCACGAGTTTGTATTCAAATATGACACGCCACAAGGAAGTTTGCATACAAGAAAACTGTGCCTAAAACTAAACATCAAGTCCAAATGGTGACGGTTGGTCATGCTTAAGCAATGACATAATTGGCTGTGCTCTAAATTTTAATAAATATAGCATTTCTTTAGATTATGCTTTATTGAGAAATATAGCTATATCGTGTGCATTTCTTGCTTTGTACAGCTGATATTAATTCCATGACCTGTTTCCCCTTGTGCTTTATATGGACATCTTCTAGCGAGTTGAGTCATCTGCAAGATTGATTTCTTTTTTTAATATCTGGACTAAATCTGCTGAGATTGTTACCAGGCTTTGGCTTTCTACTCACTGCACAGTGCCCCCTCCAAGCACCCACATTAAACCCAATTAACACACTCTCTTAAGCTAATGTGAGCAGGGCACACCATAGACCTGTCCAAGCTAGACAGGTCACTTGATTCATTTCTTTATTCCCTTTTCAGTTGAGTGGAACTCAAGGAGTGCTGCCCTCATATCTGTCTCTCATATGTCATTGACTTAATGTGCTTTTTTGATGTTCTTGCATGTGGTTGGACTTCTGCTTTACAAGCTTCTGCTGATGTAGACGTTACTCAAGTTCTAGATTTTTTTTTTACTTTAGCCACAGCACAACTGCGGAACGCAGAGATGGTACAAAGGGGATATGTGTTCAATTATTTATTCTTGAAAAAGCTTTTTTCTAAAGACATAATAAAAGCATATCAGCAAATGTGTTAAGAAGTCATTCAATTCAAGTTTCTACATTATTCTTTCTTTTTTTAAATATAAATCGGATATATTCAAATCACATGTGACAGCTTTTGACCTACTGCCTATATAGTAAGATTATGTGGATCAGGTTATACACAAGCCCTGTTGTCTGTTTGTCCGAAGTAGTGTCTTGGCAAAGGTCTGTTACAGAGGAAGGGGCGTGGGGGGTTACTGGTTACAGCCTTTTGGCAGACAACCAATTGAAGCCTTTCGTGACCTTGTTCCATGACCAGGCTGAACAATAACATGCTGACATGCAGACTCCAGAGAGATCCCGCCCGTCATGGTCAGGTCACCATGCAAGAGACACACAGACAGAAAATGAGAGAGAATGTCAGGCTATGGGAAATTACCCATGAGCCACCAATAAAGGGCCACTGTTATAACTGTGTTCTGTATATTATACAAAAGTACTTATTGAGCATGATGAACTACTTGTACATGTTGTGTTAATATTTTGTTGAACTACATGTACATGTACATACTGTATAATCACTGTGTAGAACTATGTAAGTACACACTGTTGTTTATCACTGTTGTTATCACTATGGTATTTAATTATAGTTACATGCTATATTTGTAACACTGACACTGTAACAAGTATCATCACACCCTTACGCAAATACAGCAAACAGTGCTACATGGTTTTAAAAAGATTTACTCTGCCCATATACAATGTTAGGGACGTCAGTGATTGGTCAGTGATAATCTCATGTTCGTCGTAGATGGAGGAATGATCATGCTCGGCCAAGAGTCATGGTTGACTCATCACTAATGATGATTTTTGGAGAATGTTTGTCAGGTTGGCCACATATGCTCAGATAAACAGCCAGTACTTGCCTTTAAACATGCTCTGTTTATGTTTGCCACAGTGACATACTGTGTTAGGTTTGTGAATTTCCCATTTGGAGAGACCGGATTTAAAATTAATTTTGGAAAAGTATGCCAAACGGCTTTCAAAGCAATATTTAAAAGTAAAGATAAGTTATTACCAGCACGTGCTTTTGCTCACTTGTTGTTTGCTGTATAAAGTAGCTGGACACTTCCGTTCTCCCGCGTTTATACACAGTCAGATACTGTGACAACAATCTCTTGTACACAACCAGCACTGTTTACACAACAATGCTCTCCAAAGCAATGACATACAGTATACACTAGAACCAGTTAAATTCAACTTTTGCTCATTTTAATAAATAGTTGAATTTCATGAATAATGCTGTTCCATTCCTGTAACCCCAAAACAGTGCAGTAATGCAAAAACATTCGTTTTTTTGCAGTGGAAGGCCAATGAGGTAAGATAGTAGGACATACATGAACTATTAAGTAGATCATATGATTTCATTTGTAAAGCTGACTAAATCATATACTACTTTTCGTGAATGAATATCTGGTTATGCATTACCAATGTAATTGTTGTGGGCGTAAACAGATCTTTGCAGAGAGTTATGTCATGTCCCTGTCTGGTATTTTTGTGTGCATCATATGGAAGTTTACCAAGTTAAAGTGGTCATGACCCAGACAAGCAGTAATCAGTCAGTAGCTCAGAGATGCAGATATGCAGACAGATAGTTTGACAGTTTCCATCCTGATAATAACTCAGGGCCTCTTAACCTCCAACATAGAGATTATTTTCCCTGGTAATAGAGAGTAAAGTCACAGATGGTGTAGATACAGCTTTAATTGCATTTAGTCTGAATTTTACTTGAAATGTACAATGTTATTGCTAAATGTCTACATTAAAAAAGACAAAATAAAAAAAATGCTGTTATTTTCCATGTTCTACATTTACTTGTCAGATTTAGAATTAACTTTATTGCCAATACCGTGGGTGTACATGTGCAAAGTCTAGTCTTTGTGTATACTAGTACTTAACAATGACAAAAAATATAATAAAAACATCTTATGAAGAATATGCGCACAACAGAGTTATTGTAGTTTTATTATATTATTATATATTTTATTTTTTATTTATATTATATATTTTTTGTTTTAATGTTAATTGTAGTTACATTTTTAGCTATTTTGTTGCACTATGTGCAAATAGCCGCTGCCATTTTGTGCCATTTATTTTTTTATTTTTTCATATTTTTATTTGTTTATATTTTTATATTGCTATACACGTTTAATTTGTTTTATTACAGTTTTTTACCTTTCTATTTATTTTCTGTCAATAATGTTTATGTTTCTATTTATTTTCAGTGTAGTGTGGTTTCGTGTAGTTTAGGTTTTAAAAATATTTTTTCATTTTAATTAACATAAATGTTTTTAGTTTTAGTATACAGTTTTAGCTTTAGTATAATTACCTTGGAACATAGAATAAAACATCAAATATTAGAAAAAAATTCAAACAAGATGTTACTGGACAGTTCATGTACATCTTTATGTTTTTTTCTAGCAGCCAGTGGCTGTGCTGTCAGTATTCTCAAAAAGCTATCCCCCATAACCACTATTACAATTACAAAGGTGAGACCTTTTATTTGATTATTTCAAACTAAACTGTCCCTCCTCCCAAACTCCATGAGATTAGAACAGCCAGTACAGAGCAAACAGTTGAACAAGAAAGTGAAGGGGTCATTGAAGGGCTTTGTGAAACAAGACGAGACTGCCAAGGAATAAGAGAGAGAGAGAGCAGTCTGTGCCGTGACCTTGGTTAGCCGTGGCTCATGGTGTTAACACAGATCAGAGATCAGTTGTGAGAATACACCACTTGCTGTCATCTGACGTAAAGGTATAATGCTCATGAAAAGAAAGAAAGAGATGGAGACAGTGTGAGATAGAGAAGGGGTGGTGCCTTATCCGGTTCTGGCTGGTTTGGTGGGAGCAGTGAGGATGACTCATGTAATCTGCACGCTCAGGCCTATCTCCGGACGCTGACTGTGTAACTGTGTGCGTATAAATGTGAGGAAACACAAGCTGTCAGTCTTGATAGTGTGCCAGTGGCTTTGCTGTACCCTTGTTGACCAATTATACGGCATCTATGCAAACCTGGAGCATGTTAGTTCGGCATAGAAAATTCGAATTACTCATGTTTTTGTCAAAACAGGACTTTTTCATATCTGAGGAATATTGCCTCCAGTGACTTTTCTTTTTCAACACAGGCAAGATCTTCAGTTGTATACTTACTTGGCCTGAATTTGTGCCAGACAAAGACAGCAGAGGAATGCGTGTAGTATCTGAGCCAAGATTTAGAAATTACTATATGCCTAGTGGACTTTTTGTGAGCCTGTGAAGTCCGATGCCAAACCTCTGATTAACACAGCATTGTGTCCCGGAATCAGGCTGTCATAAATGATTATTACTGCTAACCCCTCACATCTTCCTGTAAAGGGTCTCCAGTAGGCACCATAACAGGTGTTTTTAGTAAGTCTCTAAAATAACAAATGTATTAGTCAAAAACTGTATGCACAAAGCTTATTGTTAGGGTGATAGGTTCTGCTCTTTAAACGGTTGATTGAGGGGCAGAATATATTGTGTGGAAATGTCAATCCCAATGTATTCTGTTTGTTTTTCAGTACATTTACATTTAGCTGAACTTTTTTTCCTAAGCAATTTACAAAAGTATGGAAAATAATGAAGTCATCTTAAGGACGCAACCGAATGAGACGTGCTACAGTATAATGTTTCAACAGTTAGAGACATACTTGTGAGAAGGAAGAGCAAAATATTAAAGGAGATTATTAAGGTAAATATAATGTGTGCATTTAACAGTTTCCAAATTTTGAATTTGTTTAAATCAGACAACACAGTTTTAGGCATTTTTCATGCAAACAGTTATGAAAACATTAACTTTTAACATCCATTAAGACACATGCATATCACATTTTGTCGTTTTATTTGTATTTCATTATCAATGAAATGCCTTCATTGACATGGCAATGAAATTGAATTTTTCCAGCCATTCAACCAAAGCAAACAAATGAATAATTTGTGCTAAATAACGGATAAAACGTGCTAATTGGAAGGAATGTCTGACAATTCTGATGTTTTATTTAATTAGATAAAGAAATATTCACATTTTTAGTGTTATCTAATTAAAGGAAACATTTCTGCATTATGTCAACCAATAGCTATTTTACCAAATATTATTTCCATGTATCACCTCATTTTTTAAAAATGCCTAAGATTTGTCTTTTTACGACAGCGATATACTATGACTTTTACAATAATTTAAAACAACGTGTTTTTTTTATAGAAACTGTAATTATGTCCCAGACCTTGGTCATAATCCAAAATAAACTGTTGAGGGCTGCATTAAACCACTATAATTCGATGTCCGAGTTTAAAAGTTCTCCTTTGCAACTCCTTCCTGGTGGAACATTCTTCCTAACTCAGTCCGGTCAACCACATCTCTCACAACATTCAAAAAACTACTTAAAACCTCTCTTCTGTGAATACTTGACAGAAAAATGAGAAAAAAAACACTAACCCTCTCTCTTTCTCTCAACAGGTAGTGGTCTAGCTTTTGTTGAAACTAGTAACTTTGTATTATCACCTATTGTATTATTGCTCCTGTATGACATATCGCTTATTGCTCCCTGAACTCTTTGTAAGTCGCTTTGGATAAAAGCGTCTGCTAAATGACTAAATGTAAAAGTTACATGAAGCTGATGTGCTGTGTTGGTCCACTGCAGGGATTTATGTCATCTGCTCCAGGTACAAGTGTTGTCATATCCGACAAGCTGAGGACTCTGGCCCCACGGTGCTGAGTTAAGCAATGCATGCAGGAAGTCAAGACAACAAAGAAAAACATTCTTTACTTCATACAGCATACTGAGGTAAATGCTTCAAACATCTTCACAGCTGCTTCCTTTCATTTTTGTGAAAAGAATTAGAGGGTATTTCAGTAACTCTGATGTGGCTTCCATATAGTGAACATTATGACACTGTTTTGTTGTATGACATCATTCTTTTTAAAAACCAACGCTAAATGATTCCGTGTGTATAAGTGATAATGCACACAATAAATCTGTGCAATTTAGCCACAATACATGTGATTATCTTTTGCCATTTTAACATTCTCCATTCAAGTTTATTGTGTTTGTCTGTAGATCACATTAAGGTCAGTGCAAACAGCACAGCCATTAAATGTGTTCATGTGTAAAACTGCTTAGTTTTCATCTTCTTTATTGCACAGAGTGTTTACTTCTTGTCCTATTTGAAGTTTTATGGCCTTGAGAACTGCTAGAGTTAATAAAACAGGTGCCAACAACAGACAGATTTGAACAGAGTGTGTTTAAAATATTTAATATTTAACTTATTATTTGGAAAACGAAACACAGCTTGTACTATATCATGGAAGCACATAAATCCAGAATAAATCAAACTAATTCTTTAGAGAAAAATAATACAGTAAATATCAGAAGGTATGTCTCAGTGCATCTTTTTGAAGTCAAGTGGTTGAAATCTGCCTGCGTCTGCCTTTCTTTCTGAACAACAGCTACTGGCTCCAGGCGTGTGCCGAGGAGGGAACTCCCTCTCCTTCAGGCAGACCAGCTGACACGACCTTTGACCCAGGATAAATTTAGTGTTCCCATTGTTAGGATTAATAGAGTACACTCAGCTTGTGTTTGAGAAGGCGGGGCAAGACGCTCAGTCCAGCTTCCTCTTCTCTGTCAAGAGGTCAAAACTCCAGCGCGCTCACTGCTTATATTTATGACATGTTCCTGGCGTCTGTTTCTCCCCATTCCCCCATCCTTCTTGACTCCAGTCATAACTGTTGTGCCAGCCTAAGAAAGACAGGTATCCTGTCTCGAAACAAAACCAAGATAGACTCACAATGGATTCCATGTAACGGGCATTCCACAACATGCTTTGCAACAATGGCGCATTTTTGGGGGGTCTCAGTGGGGAAAATAATATCTCACTACAGAACTTGGTTTTATGAAATTCCTTTGTTAGACTTTTCAGCACCAGGACTGTAGTTCAGTGAAGACTGAAATAAAATGTCTAAACTAAACCAGCAATAAACAAAAAGTGTGCGTGTGCTTGAGATGTTAGTGGTGAGTTTTGTTTATATGCAGTTACTCACAGCAAGTTAAAACGAGTGCTTACATCTGTTATCTGGCAAAACAGCAGATTTAGCAATTACTAAAGTAAATTTCCTGTAATAACTCATTTGCCGCCAGCTGAGAAAGTCAACATTTATAGTCTTACTGGAATGCCTTTCTATTTTCAAAATTTCTTAACTTATCTAACCGTCACACATCAAGTAAACAAGCAGATTTGGAGCGTTCTGTCGCTGTCCCGTCGGCGGGACACTTAAGTTTGCTTAAATATTTTACAATAACATTCAAATCAAATCATGACAAACTATATATCATTAGAAAGACTCTAGAATACATAAACGTGTTTTATGATATAAATGTTGTAATGTAGAAACAGAAATGTAATCATTTATGTTCTTTAATCTACATAGACGGTTTCAAAGCAACAACATAAACAAACGTTACTGTGTATGCACGCTTTTGTGGCCCAAACGTAACTTCCGGTAGAGTCCATTGTGGATTATTTCTGATAACAAGCAAAAAAAAACTTAGCTTGCATGTTATTTACATTAGCTTGAATTACATTAGCTTGCAAGTCAAAAGTATGTTGAGCCAGCATTATTTTGAGTTATCAGTAGAAGAACCCATACTTGGCTAAACTGAAATGCGACGAAGTTACACGACCCATTCAACAAATTGTTTATTAAAAAATGTATATACAATAAAATCAACAAATTGTTAATTTAATACAATTATTATTCAATAAAAAATAATATAAATTATTAATTTAAATATAAAATAAAAACAGTTATTATTTAATATTACTAGGCACTAGCCAGGGGTGCGTTTCCCGAACAATGACATAACTCGCTGGTTAACCACCATACTACAATGCATCGTTGGAGAAACTAACTCACGACTGTTTCCTGAAAACATAGTAACTTTGTCATAAGGGCTGTAGTTCCAACTAAGCAACTTCGTTATAAAGATGGTTTCGGGAAACACTTAAATCGTTGAACTATACAGGTATGACGAAACTTGTGACCATAGTTACCTAACCATGCTTTTGAGAAACGCAGCCCTGACCGATCAACAAATGCAAACCGGAAGTCTTCGGGCCATGGGTGTGCGTCCAATAATACTGTCTATAGATAATCCATACATCTATATTGATTAAGAAACAATACTAAGTTCTGAAATAAAAGTATGTTTGCGTGTAAAAATGCATACCATGTCATGTAAAGAACTGAATTAACTTTTCGATTTTTACTGTTGTAGACATCGTCACAATGTATTGATGGAATAGCTCCTATCTCCTGTGCTGTTTGCTAAAATCTCACAATAGAAGAGATTTCATCAATGTCAAACTTTGAACTCTTGAGCTAGAGTGGAAGACTGTACAGTTGAAACCATGTCTGGGATGGTTGTCATATTTATGTTTGTGTGCAGTACAGTTGAAATAATGGGTAATAAGGTTAACGACACCTATTACAATAGCATTGTGATGACACTAATTATGAAGAGTCCTATGACGAGAGTGAAGGGAGTTTTTGTCTGAAAAGTAATGACACTACATTGTGTATCAAATAACCATTCAGTAACACATTCTTGAAGCTGCTGTATTTTGTTTCTGTTTACAAAATACATATCTTTGCAAACAACATAAATCACAAATATTTATTATATTACTGAAGATGTTTCACCGGTGCCTAGTTTTATTACACTAAAACTATTTAGAAATTTGAATGTGTAAAAATGTGCTTTATGTGATCAACAACACTTTTTAAGTCAAAAAATATGTCAGCAAATAAGTACTTCGCATAATGTTTTAATTTATAGGATGTTTTAGTTACAATAGTTTCCATAGTTTCTAGTACAAATCGCTGCATTATAGGCTACTAATAGACTACTATATAGGCTACGTGCATACCTCACTATACATTATATACATAGCTAGGCCTTTACATATGTTTATGTCTTGCTCACTGTGTCATCATCCTCGTGTATTGTGTCAGAGAGCTCTCCTCTCATCCATAATTACTGGCATTTCCATCAAGTCAAATAGGTTATCAGAACGGGGAGGCGTTCCCGTCCGGAGGCAGCGCGATGACGTCATATCGTATGCGGGCTCTATAAAGAGCGAGCCGTCCATCTAAACTCCTCACTCCTCTCACGGCCATCAAAGCGGCTCAGCTTTTCGAGTTGGCAACTCCAACGCTACAAAACCGAATAAAAGCCGCAAGATGTCGACCGACATGTACACGGAATCTCGCCGGGTCTGCCCTTCACTCCGCGGCAACAAGTTTGACACGGCGCACCGCAAACGGGCGGCGGCGAACATCTTCGAGAACGTGAACCAGGACGCGCTCATGAGGCTCTTCCAGAAAACGGGAGACATGAAAGCCGAGGAGAGGGTGAGGAGCATCTTCTCCTTCGCGCAGGATCCCGAAGAGACGGCCAGAGCTTTGATGGCCCTCAAGCAGAGGAAGAAGGATAAGTTCCTGCAGATCGTGGGGGTGGTTCGACACTTTCTCAAACTGCGTTGACTGTCTACACGCGATGACGAAATGGTCGTTGATTCAGACAGTGACACGCCAGTGACACATGGCGATGAAGCGTCCAGAATGGACGAGAAGGAACAAAACGGATGAAGGAAAGCCCAGTAAAGCCAACAAATGGCAGTATTACAACGCACACAGCGCCGAGTGCTCTTTGATACAGAACATGAAGGACTGGACTGGTGCTGTGTGCGCGAGAGGGGCGCGATGACGCTCGTGTGAAGGAATCCCCTCGTGCATCATGAAGACGCGCGAAAACTTGTCTCATGAACTATACATGTATTTTGAAGAAGGACTTTATCACGTGCTACTGCACCTTACAGGTGTGTTTAATGGTGCAAAAGAACTGTGATCGGAGACCGGTGATGAAGTTACAAGAACACTGCCCGAAAAATGCCTACAAACATTGAAATGCCTTGTCTCTATTCCAGTTTGACGTCGTGATGCTTGTTTTAACACTCAATGGCCACTCATTTATTTGTCACAGTGTTTTGATAACACCATGCACTTGTTTCCAAAATTATGTTGCATTACTATTTGTATAATAAATTATTAACTAAAAAGTTTGTCTGTTCTCTTGACTTTTATTTTGCTTTGGAATTAGTTTAAAACGCAGGTTAATGTACAGTAGCCTACAGTAAAATGAGGTCAGCAGATGAGGTCCATCTTGTACAAATCGTAGGTTTTTGACCAAAGTAGGCTGTCAAAGTAACAGTAAAACAGCAAGATTCATTAAAAAAGGAAACAATCTATAAATTTAAGTAGCCGTCTCTGACAACAATAAGATCTAGAACAAGAATAATATCATCAAAAATTTAACTTGTGTTGCATGAGGGTCATTTCTGTTACTAGCTTTTATTCAGAGTCAGACCTGTCTGCTATATACCAGACCGGAGTGAACCAGTTTGATTCAGCCGTGTTTGTGTAAGGTGTATTGTATTACTATGCTGTCTTCTTAAGAAGGTATTATCAGATGCCGCTTAAAGGCCAATCGTTTTCGATCATCTTCTGTGTGTGTCTGTTGGTGCTCTTGATTTTTTCCAGTTTTATCTTTTGATAAAACAATACGGGCATTTATACATTCATGCAGGTGTTTAATCAGATATTTGGCGTGGGTTCAGTATTAGGGCAGTAAGAGGGGAAGATCAGTGGAAGTTAATCTTAATGCTCTGTACTGGCTCAAACCAGTTTGGATGGGTTGGGAATGCGTCATTTGACATCTGATTACCTGGTTGTCGTGTGAGGTCTGGCTTTCCCTTCTTTATAGCCTTTGGGAGGGAATTTCCAATGTAAATGCTCACCTGACAAAAGGTGAACGTGTGTGTGTGGTGGAGAAAGACGCACACACGCTTTAACGTGACAGCCACAGTCTGTTTAAAGTGTGAGCTATTATTGAAACCTTTTGATCTAGAGAAGCTGTGGGAGTTTAATAACAATGATATGAAACACGATTTTGTGAAAAACAGACACAGAAATATGTTTAATGTTGAGCGAATTTAACTCATTGACAGGATCCAATTTTCCATCGAACCAAACTCCTCTTTTCAACGCGTCTGTCATTCCCATTTTTGATTTCCTTTTACGGTAAAATGGTTGTTTAGCTCTGCTGCAGCTAAATATTTAAGCCAATTGTCTGGTCTGTCCTGTGTGTTGTATGATATGCTTGATTTAGGATTGTCCTCTCTCTCACCCACCCATTTCCTGTATTTTACTGAGTTCAGGACAGTGAACTTTCAGGTGTGTGTGTCTAGTAACAGAGAGAACAGGGCGGAATTGACCGCAAGCTGATTCTATCAATTTACATGTGCACTCCGTCCAGTCCAGTACCAACTGGTTCAGTATGTGACAAGAAAATAGAGGAACTAAGACAACTTCTGGTGTTGGATTAGGGTTAGTCAGTAAAAAGGAAAATGTTAATTTAGTCGAACGAGGAAACAACTTACACTCACGCAAATGACTCAGAGAACATTTAAAGGAGTGCAATCATGCAAATCTATTGTTTTCAGTCGTAGATCAAGAGAGTTTTGCACGCATCTTTTTAGCAGAGGTGTTTTTGTGTTATTTCTTCAAACTGGGTGTAACACTGAAATGGACTCTTAACCTGAAATGCCATCAGCTATTAAGCAATATGAAACAGAAACATAATTCCAATTAACTGTTATTCGTTTCCTCAGCTACAGAAATGTGATTTCCATTAAAGCAGAACCAGACCGATTTTCATTGTGGTGAGACAGACTTTCCAACGTCAGCCAGTAAACCAGCTGACGAAGGCGTTGAGTTCTCACACGCAAAGACTGCTTTTAATAGTTCAACAGATATTTCTATACTATACCATATACAACACACTGCATTTTCTTTTACCAATCCGTCTGACCACTAATGTGTTAAAAGAAATGGCAAACTAAGTCATTCTCAAATGTTCATTTATATTTAATTATGACGATAAATATACTTAATGTATCTCGACCTATTGGTTAACGTTGATAAAGTACTAATTGTCGGAGACTTTAATATCCACGTAGATAGTGCTAACGATGCATTAGCAGTGGCGTTTACAGAGCTATTACACTCTTTTGGAGTAACACAACACATCAATGGACCCACTCATCGATTTAATCATACACTAGACTTGATTATATCTCACGGAGCCGATCTAACCAATATAGATATTATACCTCAAAGCGACGATGTCACTGATCACTATCTTATAACATGTACACTGCGCACTGCAGAAATCAGCCGTTTAACTCGTTATCGACAGGGTAGAACAATTACCTCGACTACTAAAGATAGTTTCGCAAAGAGCTTGCCAGATCTGACTCCTTTAATAACCATACCAATAAATACAGAATCGCTCGATGACATGACCAGCAAATTGGGCACTATTTTCTCTAATACATTAGAAGCTGTCGCACCTATGAAGTCAAAAAAGATTAATGAGAAAAACGCAGCACCATGGTACAATAGCACCACTCGCGCCCTTAAAAGAGAAACACGTAAACTGGAGCGCAAATGGAAACAAACCCAATTAGAGGTCTTTAAAATTGCGTGGAAAGAGAGTGCAAACTGTTATAAAAAGGCACTAAAAGCAGCAAAGGCTGAGCACCTCCGTAACCTCATAGAAACTAACAAAAACAATCCAAGGTTTTTATTTAGTACAGTTGCTAAACTAACAAATAAACAGACTTCACCTGACCTGGGTATTCCGCCGCACCTTGGTAGCAATGATTTCATGAATTTTTTTACAGAGAAAATCGAAAACATACGAGACAAAATAGTAAAAACTCAACCTCCAAGTCTGTCCTATAAATTAGTACCAACCATCGCCCCAAAAGAAAGGCTACAGTGTTTTTCACCTATAAAACAGGAAGATTTAATTAAACTTATTGCAACATCTAAACCTACAACTTGCTTATTAGACCCCATACCAACTAAATTATTAAAAGAGTTATTACCCGTTGCAATTGAGCCCATTTATAACATTATCAACTCGTCAATTAATCTAGGCCATGTCCCAGGACCCTTTAAACTGGCCGTCATTAAGCCTCTTATCAAGAAACCAAACTTAGACCCCAATGAACTAGGAAACTATAGACCGATTTCAAATCTCCCTTACCTGTCTAAAATACTAGAAAAAGTAGTGTCCACTCAGTTGTGCTCTTTCTTACAAAATAATGACATACACGAAAAATTCCAGTCAGGCTTTAGACCGCATCATAGTACTGAAACTGCGCTCGTTAAAATTACAAACGACCTGCTTATAGCATCAGATAAAGGTAACATCTCACTCCTAGTCCTGCTCGACCTTAGTGCTGCGTTCGATACTGTAGACCATAAAATACTTCTAGATCGCTTACACAATTATACCGGTATTCAGGGACAGGCACTACAATGGTTCAGATCTTACTTATCAGACAGACATCAATTTGTCCATTTAAATGGGGAATCATCAAATCTAACGCAAGTAAATTATGGATTACCTCAGGGATCGGTTTTAGGACCCTTGCTATTCTCCATATACATGCTGCCCCTTGGAAACATTATTAGAAAACATGGAATTAGCTTCCACTGTTATGCAGATGATACTCAGCTATATATCTCATCAAGACCAGATGATTCCTTCCAACTATCCAAATTGGCAGAGTGCATCGACGATATAAAGCATTGGATGACTTGTAATTTCCTTCTTTTAAATTCTAATAAAACAGAAATATTACTTATCGGACCAAAGACACGTGAGCAGAATATTTCGGATTATGACCTGCAAATTGAAGGCTGCACTGTTACTCCAACAAATACAGTTAAAGACCTCGGCGTTATATTAGACAGCAACCTGTCATTTAAAAATCACATCTCAAATGTCACAAAAACAGCCTTCTTCCACCTTAGAAATGTTGCCAAATTGCGAAATATTTTATGTGTGGCTGATGCAGAGAAGCTTATTCATGCATTTGTGACATCAAGACTTGACTACTGTAATGCACTGCTTAGTGGTTGTCCTGCAGCATCAATAAACAAACTACAGTTAGTTCAGAATGCAGCTGCCAGAGTTCTAACCAGGTCCAGAAAATACGATCACATAACCCCAATGTTATCAACCCTTCACTGGTTACCCATTAAGTATCGTATTGACTTTAAAGTTCTTTTAATTACTTATAAAGCCTTAAACGGTTTAGCCCCTACCTACATAACAGAGCTTCTACCACACTACAACCCATCACGCTCTCTAAGATCTCAAAACTCCAGACTTTTGATAACACCTAGAATAACTAAATCCACCAAAGGGGGTAGAGCTTTCACATACATAGCACCTAAACTCTGGAATAGCCTCCCCGATACTATTCGAGGGTCAGACACACTCTCCCAATTTAAATCTAGATTAAAGACACATCTTTTCAGCCAAGCATTCACTAATACATAGCTAATGAACAGCAGCTACGCTAATTATTCTCTTTCTGTTTCTGCCCTCGCCTCGGGATGCCCATCCCGAGGTAGGGAGAGATTCCGCCAGGCCCAGATGAACGTCATATGCCCATCCACAACTAGAGATTACGCCAGCTACATCGGAAAATCCCGTGCCATCCTCCTGCGAGAGCCTGCGGACTGACTGACCATCCAGCTCCATCCAAGGCAATTCCATCACCACCGAAAAAAAAGGCGACCATCTGGCCGGCCCAGCTCAGACAATTCCATCCCCAACCGAGAGCAAAGACGGACTACCTGTCACATAAATGCTAAATTTACAATACTTGGTATTTAATGCTAAACTTACATCACACGACAGCAGTTTGAAGTTATGGCTGCACTCAGTGACTTTGATTGGCGGTAGCTGGGTGGGTGTTGTAGGGAGTGGGGGGGCTTGTTGGTTGTGGTTCGGGGCGTTTCATTTGTTGGGACTGTGTGGGTCTGGTCTGGTTGGTCTTGTTTTGTGGTCAATGTCGGACAACAGAGGAATAAAGTTAATTATGCCATTACTACTTTTCCCTGGTTGTTCCTCTGTTGTCTGTTGTTGATCGCGGAATGGGACCGGGTTGGACCTGCACGGTTTCGGCAGGTGGGGCTTCCTGGGTCGCGGCTCGTGGGCTCTCCCTGTTCTTCGTGGACGTTGCTCGGTGGCTTTGGTCGGGGTCACTGAATGCAGCTATGACACGTCAGAGGAGATCTGGCCCTCCCGGCTGAGCCTGGTTTCTCCCAAGTTTTTTTTTTCTCCATTATTCAGCATTGGAGTTTGGGTTCCTCGCCACAGCAGAGCAGTGCAGTGTTGGCTTGCTCACCGGGAGACTGCATTTATTTATTTATTTATTCATTTATTTATTAGATATTATTTATTATAATGATCTTGCTTGGTCTATAAACACCATGCACTGTGCTGTGTTTTACCTTTCTGTGTTTTTCTTATTTGCTCCTGTAAAGCTGCTTTGGAACAATGCACATTGTGAAAAGCGCTATATAAATAAAATAAAATTGAATTGAATTGAATTGGCTGATTTCAGATCAGATCTGCCTGGGAAACCTCCACTTTGTGGAGGTTTCCCACCACAACACTGTGACCATAGAACAGACGTCAGGCGAGACAGGATGAGAAATGGCCGCTTTTACAGGAAAGAAGGGATTATGCGTTAAGTGGTATGTTCAGACTCTTTTCCGCTACACATGCGGACATTATTTTTTTTGTTTTTCAAAGCCACATATTTTTTTGGGACGTCATTGCAACATTGTACAGGTCTGTATGGAATTGAGTGAGAGATATTGTTGATAAAAGCTCATTGTTACCATGGATGAATCAATTCTTTGTGTCTGTTTGTATGTGCATGTGCGTATATGTGGTACGTCAGTACCATGCGATGGAGTTGACCTCTGCAGCCCTGGCGTCACTCGAGAGCTGCTATGCTGACTCACAGACGCAAAGTTCACATCCCAGGCAAAATATTTGGGAAATTTCAGCCATACTCCTGCAGTTTTTCTTCCTGTAGGCACAGCTCCACAAGTGATGAGGTAACGATTGTGCTTGGTAAAAATGAGTGAGGATCGAAAACAAGTGTACAATGTCATGTTTTTAAGGTAATGATACAAATAGTGCCTCATGGAAAATATGAAATGCAATGTGAACAAAAACTTAAAAGTGAAGTATATAACTAAATACAGTATTACTCAATATGCCAATTTCAGGATTGCATGGAAATACATGTACTCATAAAAGGTTTGAATGACCTTAAGTCGCTTTGGATAGACGCATCTGCTAAATGCATACATGATCCTATAAGAACAGGGAAGTCATTTACGGCACACAATATTGTACATTTATTGTCCTGCATTATTAGTGACCTTGACATTTTAACACCATGTTGCTCTTGGACCTCGGATAGACCCGACAGACTTCAACAGAATTCTCTCTGGAGGGGATCTCCTCTCTATTGTTTTTGGCTTGTCATGTCTGTTGTGAACAACCGAGTGAAGCTTCTTCCTGTGTGGCTCTTTTGGCTGCCTCCCGGGGCAGGGCGGCTGTCGCGGTCTGCAGACACTCTGTCTCACAGCAGTTCCACCGACCGGCCTTGCCATTGTTCAGACCCTTCTCTCCTTTGTCCTGTTCGCCTCTCTCCCTACTCCCTATATGTCCTCTTTCTCTCTGCAGGTGTTGAGGAGGAAGCCCTTTCGTAGCACACAATGGCACTACACGCCACCTATTTATATATCCATTTCTCTGCTTATTTATTTATTCTCCTGGGTAATTTTAGAGCGTTGCTGATTGTGCAGAGGAGAGGTGATTTAATAATAATGGGGTAATGCTGTATAATTGTTTCATTTATAGACGTTTCAGCAGCAACAACATAAACAAACATTATGTGGCCCAAACGTAACTTCCGGTAGACCTCTGAAAAGAATCTATACTGTAGAGTAGTTTTAATTTAATTTAACACAATAAAATATGAATTTAAATTAATATTAGTATAAATAAAATAAATGGTTATATTATAACCAAACACAGACCGAAAGTTAACTTCGGGCCAGGCGAGTGCGTCCAATGAAACAGTCTATAGAGACAAATAACTTTTATTGATGGTTATAAGGGAGACCATGGATTAACACTATCAAGTTTAACAGTTAGAAATAAGCTGGAAGAGTAAAATTATTACCATACATACACAATCAACACTCTCTTGAAATATACTGCCTGGGAATGTCAAACGGCACATGAACACATCTGATTATGTGATATTTCATGTGTATTTGACTGGTTTCTGTGCTATTTACATTTGTTGCCATAGTGTAAAGTGTTTTATGTACTGTATGCTATTCCTCAATTTTATAAGGCTATTTTAATCTATGTTATTTTAATTTAAATGTTTCTAATATTTTAACTTAAGTAAATTTGTTTAACAAAAAGATTTTATGTACAAAACTAAAACTGACACCCATGTTTTTTTTAGCTCACCTGGTACTTCAATCACTACATAAAATGTTATTTTTACAAATTCATTTTATTTGAGTAATTAGTTAAAACTTTAAAAAGTTGTACATTTTAGAAACAATTTCAGTTTATATTCATTTATTGAAAATTGAATGATAGTTGAAATTCTGAAAATTTGTAGTTCAGCAAGCACATATCTTGTGTGGGCCTGTGATTCAGTCATACTTCATGGAAATCTAAACACTCTGGTGTAAGATAACTTGGGTGAGCTTGAGACTCCAACCTGCATTAAAACAAATGTTGGTGTGTAGCCACATACATCAGGCTGAATGAGGCAAAAGGCATTGCTTGTTGGCAGGGGCGTCATGCACCTATTTTTTTGAAGGGGCACAGTGTGCACGACACACAGAAACATGTCCTGTACGTACAAATACATACATTTAAAGCAATGTTATTGAGAACATCTCTTAAGCGTATTCAAAACATCGCACAAACCATCTGATTGTAAAAAAAATTATGTACCTTTTAAGGTAAAGTCTGGTGTATTTTGAGAACAAATATCTTGTATGCAATTTTGTGCTAGTAGTAAAAGAGTTATTGTTTGCATACAAATGAACAGAGCACAAAAGTAAAAGCAAAAAAAAAAAATGAAGCAATTACCCTTTGTTAAACTGCCTTTAATACAAATCTATTGTCGATTATAAAATTCCTTCTATTATGAAACAAAAATATATAATGCAATATATTACATAATGAAAAGTGTCAACTCTGTATGAATTATTTAATATATTATTTTACCACTATGTATTGATTTTATAAATTATTGATTCTTTAGAGGAAAATATATTTTCTTTAAGATTGTCAGTCTTTGCACCATGAAATTGAAGTGTTGATACTGTAACATAAAAGTTATTCACTTTAAACGATGCTACCTGCATGCCAACTGCCAAGAGGTGTGTTTGACTGTGCAGACTAAACCAACGAGCCGTTCAAAAGCATACGAGGCAGCATGTTCTCACAGTAGCTTCTGACATACAGGGATCGGTTTGGGCAGCACCGCTTTAAGTCAAAAACCCATTTCATGGGTCCAGATCTTGCACCAGCGTTTGGTCGCTTTGCCTAAACGACGGCGCTTACTAGCGTATAACGAGTCTGATAATCTTGTTATGGTTTCGGGAATGCGGGTGTTTCCGTGAGCCGAGCTCCTGATCGCGCGCAGACGCTGATTAGCATCATTAGCCAGCGCTATTGCTTCTGTAGCCGGAATGATTAATGTTAAGCTCCTGTACGTGATCAAAACGGCGAAAATGTCCAAAAGATGAAGAAGGGTGCAGCACATAACTGATACGGATTCTTTCTAATCGCGCAACTGATTCATAGATGCCTAACTCGTCATTTGGATGTTGCATGCAAAAGTGACTGTTCAAAAATCTGAGGGTGCACTTCCCCTCTGTTTGAATGGGCATCTGCTTGTTGATTTCAAAACTTGATACTAAACCCAAAAATATGAAAACGAAGTCTTTAGTAATCCTGCTGATATTAGTCATTGGAGGTATACCTGTAGGTGTGTTATGCAGTGACAGACCTGAACAATCTCTCAATGGTTGACTAGTCTCTTCTCACTTATCATGAACAGATGAGAATATCTAAAGTACTGATTGTTTGCAGTTGTATTGGTGTAGATCTAAACGTTTTAAAGCTCATAAGGGAGATGCCTGATCTCTGTCTGTCTATATTTTCTCTTTCCAGTATGGTAACATTTTTTAAACTTCCCCTTCTTAAGAGAGAGAGAGTTGGATTTATGGGATGGGAAGCAATGAGATTTGGAGGGATTTGGGGTGGGGGAGAGAGAAAGAAATGCACTATTTATTGAACAGACATTGTTAGTCAGGGGGTCTCATCAAAGTAACACAAAAACTGGGATTCTAGGAAATCAGATGACACCACATATTAGTGTTACACAAATCTGAGCTGCCCTTTTGCCCCTTTCTTATGTGTGTTCTGTGACTCATAGAGTGTTGCCTGGGGAACCTGGTAAATGCTACTTGTTTACCTCCTGTAGATAATATTGTAATACATCCACTGCATTTCAGTGGTCACTTTTTAGATGTGGCATGTGTAACGGAATCCCATCAGCATTCCAGTGGTAGATTATCCATCTTGACCATGTCATTGGCCAAGGAAATGGTTTTCTAAGTCGTATTCACTTATGTACACTGTAAAACTTTGCTGTAGTTTTTGCAGCAGGTTTGCCAGTAACCTACTGTAGATTTAATTACTACTTTCCAATTAGTACTGTTTTCCATTACTTTAATCAAAATTACAACACTTTGACTTTTGAGATTCAAAATGAGCAAGGAGAGAGTTGTTTTATGAAAGAAAACTATATAAACTAGGCAGGTGTATGCTTAAAACAAAATTGTACATTAAATCTACAGTACGTTACTGGCAAATCTGCTGCAAAATTACAGCAAAGTTTTACAGTGTATGTGTTTAACATTTGTACTTGACTTTGCCTAGATTTCTGCAATCCTTTACCTTCTGTAGGTATTGATCAAGTGATCAAATCCATGTAAAATGTTTTCCACATCTTAGCAACAGACTCTTGCACTATTTTATGCAAAACTTGATTATTGTTGTCCAAATGCACATTTAACTTAAACGAAGTCATTTCATTGCACAACACAACTATTAAATGTTTTTTTGAAGATGTTCAAAAACCGTATATTTTTAGCTCCGCAAATAATTCTTTACACTAACCACAAATTTGAGATGTTGGCAAATGCAAATTTTTGAGCTAGTTTTAACAGCGTTGTCAGCTCTATAGAATAGTTTGCTGTGCATCAGCACATGACAGGCATTCATGTTTCTGATGCTCTGTGTAGTTTAAACCATATAAGAACTTACAGATACCAACAGCAGGAAGTGAAAGGATATGGTGACCAGGCGCCGGCACCTTTTTCCAGTTTGGTCTTGCACCATAGTGAGACTGCAAATGCTCTTAACTTCCTCTACAAGATGCTATCACTCTGAATCACATTGTTGTAGACTCAAGGCGTTCACAGCTGAAGCCATTATGATAACATCACAAGGAACAGCTATCATTAATTATGTCTGCTATTGTGAGCTTCCCTTTGTGAAGTGCGTGGCCGCTTCCTCCATGTGTCCTCGAAACGATGCAATCGGTGTTGCTAAGTCACTCCTCACTATAAACTCACACTCCCTTTAGTTACCAAAATCCTCTGTCTTATTTTAGAACAGTCTTTTACAAATCTGTGATTTATTTTGGGATAAGGTTAGGGGTTCTTTTATTATTAATCTCTCTCTCGTTTTATCTTCATGTGTATTGTCTAGACTAGAGAGAAATCAAAGACAAAGTGAGCAAGAGATTATAAGGGAAAAGAGCGATGAATGTAGTGGTATGTCGGGTAAGGCATCTCGCAGGGCACGAGGGCCACATGATGAAAGTATGACCACTGCAGCTTGGGGGAGTGGTGGATTAGGATGGTGAGAATGAAAAGTGAATCAGGTCAAATCAGAGGAACTGATTTTTTTATTTGACTCTTAAAATCATTTTATATTTACAGTTACAGCTGTTCTGATGAAAGTCCAACTTCTGGAAACAGAACTGCATAGATAATGTCATAAGCAACTACAGTGTCTATTAAAAATCCATTTAAATCAAAAGTTTTTGAAAAGTTTTTTTCCACCGCACTAACAAGTGCACCCACAAATTGCTATCATTTCCTTCCTTTCCTTTGCTATCATTGTTCGAATAATGTCAAAGTTTTGGCCACAGATATATAATTTCTAGCCAAAACTAAAAATAAAAAGTTTTTTGATAATAAACAGAACCTTACTCTTTTATCATACACAATAACAATACTGATTGTGTAATAATGTGTAAGACCACAGTGCCTTGTTAAGTTTGTCCTTGGCAAGAGCTTCGGCATAACAAACCCCTGCGTTTATACTCCCTATAATAACAGATAACATTAACAGAAGAAGACACACAAAAGCGATCAAGTGTCAAAACAACAGACGAAGCTCTAATCATTGAGTGATGTGTAAAATCCAAGACATCTGGCTTTGTTTTACTATAGCCAGGGGGGCATAAGCGGTATTAGGAGGTATGCTAGACAAAAAGTCCGTGTGCGTCAGGCCTGTGGCAGAACCGGTCTCAAACCTGTTCAGTTTAACTGTAGCAGGGTGAGACTGGGAAGAGTAAGAGAGCACGTGGGATTAACATTGACTACTGGTGTCTAAAGCCAATAAGCAGCTCAGCTGACCGAACACAGCATTGTCAAAACTGCTTCATTCCCAGCCTGGGCTGTTCTAACAGATTTTTGATACTTTCGCTTGGTTGGCATAAATCACTTGATCAAGAAGCATTTTAGGGTTTTGTTATATATTAATGTAATCTGGTACACTTAATTTTTATTGCAGGTTGGGGTAGAATGTGGTAAATTGAGGGATCAGCTAAAAGGGGCAATTTTGCAGACGTGTTACATATAAACATAAGTCAGCATCAGGCTGGAAGAGAAATAGCATTAGTTCTTCAGACAGAGTATAAAAATGTTTGTTTAATTAAAATATGCGGCTCTTAGCCGGTAAAGGCCACAGTTAGCATCCTTAAGATAATTTATTATCTGCTCAGCTGTTTTTGTGTAGCTTAAAACAGACTAAACGTGCCAAAAAGACAAGAGCTACTTGTTACTGTAGACTGCTGCTACTTAAACTAAGGCCAGGCACGTGGTGTTTGTCTGCTATCCAGCATGCTTATGTGTGCGTGTGTTAGAGTTTGCTGATCTTGCAGTGCCCAGCCAAAAGTAACCATAATGAAATCGTCATTAAAACATTTGTATGTTTATTAAGCATAAGTGAAGTATTTTAACTCAATTCTATTAAAATCAGTTTTACTTTGGGAAAATCTACCTCATTGCATTATAAAGCATAATAGCATACATTTCATTGCACTACATTTCATAAACGTCTTTTTAAATTTTAATAGGGTACTTAAGTGGGCCAACATTCTATGTCAAGTATTTTAGTAGAAGTACTATTTTTTATAGTTTTAAAATGTGTTGTTTATGAAATGTAGTGAAAAGCATGATATGATGCTTTATAATGGAGTAAGTTTTTTAAATAAATAAAAAATCTCAATAACGGCTCTTTTAGACCAACTTTACGCCTGCAGTTTGTTGGCTGTTTTCATTCTTTTCGTGTTGACGAAAAGGATAAGGGCGCCATCTAGTGGTTAATATGTAAAATTTATCAATTGTGTATCAGCATTCATATTAAAAACGGCCAGTCTCATCTACACGACAAAATAGTTTCTTCAGATTTTTATAGAGCATTTGTTTTATAAAATACACCCCACGATTTCCCTATAAAGGGCATCAATTTGTAAAAGAATTGTTCACGATGATCTCAAATTCATTTCATTAACAGAGTGCCCTTCATTGCGTTTGCAAAACTAAAGTTTCTCATAAATCTAAAAAAGACCAAAAATCAAGGCAAAAATCCAATACATTTTTAAGTACAATTTAGTCACCTCCACTGACTGAAAACAATTTAAAGAGTATAACTCGAATGGTTGCTTAGATATAGAAATGTACATTTACTTACTAATTTTCCAAAATACACGTACTACATTGCTTTTATACAGTAGTTTATCGTTCCCAGAACATAATTATTGAGTCATCAAAATTAAAATTACAGGATCTTGAAAAGACTGAATTTTTCCAGGTATTATAGGCTATTTTCAAATATTTTGTCTAACTGATGGTTATACTTTAGGAGTCACTATCGAACAAAAAAGGCAATTAAATAGTTTTGAGGCTGTTATGAGGATGTTTTAGTTATGGCGCCCCCTAGAGTCTTCATTTGACCTCACATGGTGTTTCTTGATTTGTCAGTCCATGGCTGAAAATGGTGGGGTTTCTGTGCTTTATAGACTTTAACACCAAGACACTTTAAGGGCAGAAAAAGGTAGATGAAGGTCATTTGAGTTTTACCCATCTTTCAGTTAACCTCAGCTCACTTCCAGCACTGCAGTAATGGAGCCGTTTCAGCCCCCAGTCCATCTGTCTCCTACCATTAACCTCAGCTTCCTGTTGCCCTCAGCAACGACTAGTAATTGTACATCCTACCCCTGGCCCAGGTCACCCAATCAGGACAGCACTCTGAAACCTCCCACATATTCACATTTCACACCTTTTTTTCATGTGCTGAACAGTTTTTTCTTTAAGTTCTGTATTTGCATATTGCACAACCCAAATCTTCTTTTGACCTACCTAAAATGTCCCTTCTTTAATCATTCTGTATGTAACATACAAAATTAAAGCCGTCTACAGTATTTAGGAAAGAACCCCCCACCATTCACCCAATCTTTTGTTTTGGCTCTGATGTTGGCCTATACAGTCTTTCTGCATGAAAGAGCGGAACAAAGGCAACAGGCTAGATGTCTTCTCCCGGGCCCAATAACTGACAATAACCAGCGGGCACAGAGAGCTAATGTATCAGAGAGTGGCACAGCAGTAAATCGCATGCCTATATAATAATTTTTTTTTCAGGGCGAGCTAAAATATGCAACTCAATGAAACCTCATATAGGGCTGTGGGGATGTAGCATGAATCTGTTTATTCATTCATTTATCTGCCCATTTGTTTATTCATAGATTCCAGATTACCCTTGAAGGATCACAAACTTTGTGAAAATCTCATTGCAACTATATGTGGGTATGGACTGAGGAAACATTGTATGATCCATCTTCATGTTTGTATAACAGATCCCAAGTCAGCTGCGTGCTGCTCAAATGTGGTTGACCTCATGAATGCAGTCATAGAAGTGCTTTCTTTTCCCCTCATCCACCTCCTACATAAAGCTATGGATATTATGTCAGATAATAATCTAGTCTCCCGTTGATTCATTATAAAAGAGCATTTTGTATCAGGCGAAATAAAAGAGATCTAACAGTGTTAATGCTGCGAGTTTGCCTTAGGTTATATTTGAGCTCATGTCTAAATCTTCTGTTTACAAGTAATACCAGCACCTGTGATAAGAAAATGTTTGGTTGTGTTTTTGCAACAAACCCTAATTCCAGATAGTATCTGTTTTTAATCTCATAGATCAGGATTTAGGTATTGGTTTTTTCAGTGCTGATGAAATCAGTTCAATGATCCTGTAGGCGTGTTACATCTTAAACTTTCTTTCTCTTTCCATCCTTTCTTTATTTTCCAAAATGTCTCTGACAGTAGCTGCAATACCTTTAAGTCAACGTTTTACGGATGGAAAACAAAAGGTTGACACAAAATCATTACGGGGAAAAACTGTTTGCTTGTGTTTTTCCCATGTATTAGTCGGTGGTGAAATTTCAAGCAGCCTTGAGGCAACAAAACAAACAAATTGTCCAGACAGCAAATCTCGACGGAAAGAATAGAGTTGACTTTAAACGTCCGAAGTCATCACCTTTCTCTCGTACACAACATTCACTGTGTGACATGTTGGCGAATTGTTCCCTTGAGCCCTGTACAATCTGCTGTGTGCGATGTTTTTTATCTGTTTGAGAGGTGGATATACTGTACATACAGTGGACAAATGGATCTGTACCTCACCGTCAGGTAGTAACAATCATTTACTTGATTTGGCAGAGCAAAACTATTACACTTTGTGTAGTGCTGTCTTTACTGAGTACTGACTCATTCTGCTTCGATGTCTCGGTTAATGAAAATGACCTTTTGATGGTGATATTAAGCATAATGGCTTTTAGCCATATATGAGCTTGTATTCTGCAGTCCAAACAGTTGATATAAGCATATGCTTTCAACTCTTTCATGCCCTAGTGAAAAATAAACTGCGGTATCACATTGCCTCTACATCTCACATCTGCTATAATAGTCTTAAAGGGATCGTTCACCCAAAAATGTAAATTTTGTCATCTTTTATTCACCCTAACATCATTATAAACCTATGCATGACTCTCTTTTCTGTGGAAATTTCCTTAAAATATCTTCTTTCGTGTTCTGCAAACAAAATAAAGTTATTCTGGTTTTTAAAATGACATGAGGGTGATATTCATTTTTTAGTTTTTTGTCTGTCTTTTTACTTTAAAATGTATTTAAACATTTTGACTTTTTAAAAATATTTACCAAAGAGTGATAATGTTATTCAACCCCTTAACTGACATGCAGACCTTTTAAATAACTACATTCATGGCAGATATTCAATAATTTGTCATTATCCTTGTCAATGCGAAGTTCATTGTTGTCTGATCTGTGACCAAGTGCAGATTACGGGTAATTCGGATCGTTGTTGTGTGGAAATGTGAGCAATGTGAACTCCCTGTAATAATCATGCACTGTAAAAAACGTAATTTTACAGATTTTTCTGTAATTTTTTTACAGATTTTCCACGGAATATGTAAAAAAAAAACATTTCAACGGTTTTTTTTGGACAAATTTTTCATGGTTTTGTTAAAATACAGTCAAAAAGTTGTTAAAATTACAGAAAAAGACTGCAAAAAACATGTTTACAGGGGAAAACTGTTATTTATGAAAATACTGAATACTGTTTATTTTTGAAATACGGTCAAAAACAAGAAAATGCAAATTTACAAGAAAAATGGGGAAAACAATTTATTATATATTTTTATATCCTGTAATTTTACAGAGAAAAAATATTTGATGGTATATTTCTGTCGCTCCAACCGACAGAAATTTGCCGTTTTTTTACAGATTTTATTTTACAGTGTGTGACACAAAATCACTGATCAGAGGAGCTAAAACATAAATGGAGCACTTGGCTTACCGCTGTCAGATTTTAGAAACATATCTATTAAATTAGTTGCTTTTGGGCCAAGCACTTAATTATAAATCTATGAGATCAAGTCCTGCTGTTCCTGGTTCTTTGGAGCCCCACTGTGTTGGAGTTAGTGTAAAATGCTCTGTCCATTGGGTTCCAGTGAAAATAATGTGCTGTGCAACCAGATGGGCCCTACAGCACATAAAACATGATTAATGGCCGTGCACTATTGACTGCCAGATCCATCCATTATTTAAATTTTGAAAAGCCACAAATCAATCGTCTGTGTGTAGGGGAGGAAAGAGGCTCACGCTCCCTGCATGCGTTTTATTCCTCTTGAATGTCTGTGCTTTCAACAAGATTTATCTGCAGGTGTCATGCCACTTTGCAACAAAAATGAAATCTGCAGAACATGCTTTACTTGCATGTTAAAGGTGTACCTTATATGTCGGCTTAAGACAATTTGATTGACATTGACATAAAATCGAACCAAATTTAGGCTGTAAATTGAGTTATGTTTGATTTTTTTTTCACCTGAAAGTTATGATGCAGTGCATGTATCATAGGTTTTACATGACAAACTGCAAGGGTTTGATACCGCACGTGATCATTGATTCAATGATTTCCAAAACTTTACTGTCAAAACCATATTAGAATGCGAGAGAATGAGCTTAACTTGCAATCAACAAAGACATTGTCACAACTTTAAGTCAAGTGCCGGAAGAAACTGAAAATGTGCAACTGTTTTCCTTCAGTTTTTACATCTCATTTAACAAGTGTTTCCTCTTCGCTGCTAGATTACGCTGAGTCTGCAAAACCTGATTAGGATGCATGTGACACAACATTGTTCATCTTGATCTGCATTGCAGTTGCTCTCTTTTTTCTCACATTTTTCTATTAATCTCTCATCTACATTAATAGCCTGAGCATCCTTCTTGCATTTATATTTTTTTACATTATACACTAGAAAGAGTCAAACATGAGACTGTTTCTCATTGAATATGCGTTCCTTATAGCAATACTTTATCTTCAACCCTGCTCCTGGAGGCCCCCTGTCAGGGCCGTCCCTGGGCATAGGCGGAGTAGGCAAATGCTAGGGGCGCCAAAATGAGTGAAGATTTTAATTATAATTCATCATTTTAACGTGTTATTAATTATGTCACCTAGTGTGAACTGTGCAGCTAATCTCACTCCCAAACTACAATTTACATTATGTTGTGTTCAGACCAAACGCGATGAATCGCGTTCCTTCTTTATTACTCGCTGGAATAGTTCGTTATTTTTGCGCAAGGCAACATTTTTAAACTTGCACGGAAGACGCGATTTAAGCACGTTCGCAACCCGTTTCGCGTCATTTACATCGCCTGCCACGTGTTTGCGTCTATTTCTTTGCATTAACTTTGTATGTACTGTAATTTACTTATGCACAAATAACTTAACTCGTGTAAAAACCCCCTATTAGTGTCTGTGACCTCGTGGTTAGTGTACCTGCTTCTCATATTGTACTTCTCGCTGGTTAGAAGTTCGAACCCCGCTCGGAGCAGGTTCAGGTAGGATCGGTTACACATGTCAGCCACATGTGCAAACACAAACCATTTATACAAAACTTTTATACAAAGGTGAGTTAAAATAATAAAAAACATACCAGATGTGAAAAGGTAGGAAACAAAAAATGTTGCAATATAGAGGTGCAAATTATAAGTTACAATTGCTTATTTAGAACCACTCTACTGGTAACACTGATGCGTGCTGTATTTTACTGCTTTCAACTAAGTGAACTGAAAAGTGTGAGGCACTATGTTTTGAAGAAGGTTGGACCTAAACTTTGCAGGACAGGGGGCCTCCTGGAGCAGGGTTGAAGACCTAGGCTTTATATAATTAAGACCAGCTATTAGGATTAAAGACGATCAGCACTGAATATTCTCTTTAATGTCTGTTCACTATTCACATGCAAGGATGCCTTACTCTGGGTTAATGTCATTCATTTATGCATATTTTCTTCTTTTTTTACAGACACGTGGGTCTTAATCTAACATGCATGGCCTGCTCTTTAATTAACACATAGAGAGAGTTATACGGTATGCATGTTTTAAAGATCTAAAGATATTGTTTGACTACTCTGCTGAACAGACCAGCATAGATCATCATTAATTTCATTCTGGTCTGGTTTTTGCTAGATAGTGCTGGTTTGATGTTGGTCTTGGTGCACCACGTTAGCTATGTCAAATGCTGATTAACCCACATGACCCCTCCGGCAAAGCTGGTTGACCAAGAAAATTTGCATCCAAAACAAAGTGAAATTGAGAGGGAACTGAAATGCTGTTTCTTTTGTTAATTTCTCCCTGAGCATGTATGATTGTGTTTCAATTACTTGGGTTTTGAGATCAATAGAGAGGTGTTTTTAGACTGCAGCCTTTGAAGTAGAAGCTCTAGATATGAGGGTATCAACTCAACCCTGTCAGGGTTTTTATTATAGGGCTTTTGTTTTCGTACATGTTTTTGTCTTAAAGGTCATATGTGTACGTTTTTGGAGGATCTATTGACAGAAATGCAATATAATATACATAACTATGTATTCAGAGGTGTATAAAGACCTTACATAATGAAGCGTTATGATTTTATTACCTTAGAACGAGCTATTTCTATCTACATACACCGCAGGTCCCCTTGCATGAATTCACCATGTTGTTTCTACAGTAGCCCTAAACGGACAAACTGCGCTACAGAGCACATTTTGTAAATGTGTTATCTCCTTCGGCAAAGAAGTAAAAATGTGACAACATCTTTCTTAGTCCTTTGTCAGCCACTGTAGTGCTTCGAAAGGGAGGGGTGAAGTGAGCCACTGGTTGCAATTTGCAACCTCACCACTAGATACCGCTAAATTTCATTCACTGGACCTTAAATCCACAGCTGAATTTACCTGTCCTTGTCAAACTCTGCTCCGGTGCAAATAAATTCTTATAAATAATCCTCACCTTTTAAACCCCAATGCTGCCTGTCATGCTGTCACCTCCCTGGTCTACATGAAATATTGAACATTTTTTAAAACAAAACGGTTAAAAATGGATGAAGTGAGGTGTTGTTGGTAATAGAACGGATTTCCTCAGTCGTGACTTTTTAAAGGTCAGCGCAAGCTTGATGTGAAGTCCATAAGGTTTTTCAGTACTGGGGAACATCTTTGTTCTTGGCTCCTATAAACAGACACAGGTGTTTCTATAAAGAATTTTGACAACACGTGCTTTTCTTTAAAATATTCATTGGCTGATTTGTTCATTGTATGTTTGACCTGTTGAATTTTCAATGTTTTTCTAAATCAATCTCTTAGTGTTGATCTCTGTGACCCCTTTGACAAATAAACAAACAAACAAAAGCAACAACAACCAAAACTTTAAAATTCACTGACCCACTCCTGACCCACTCCTACTCAATGCCCCCAATTTACAAAAAGTAAAACATGCTCTTGATTTCTATTAGAGTCAAACCTCAGCTCCACATCACCTGTTCACATTTTCAGTTCTGAGAGCAGTTATTTATTATAAAATTACCCATGGTTCCTAGGGAAAATTACATTCACATCAGCAGGGAGATTGTTCTTTGTCACTTGTCACAACAAAGAAACTGTGTGAATCAATTCCTGCAGAAGCATTTAGTTGTAATTACTGATTCTCTCTGTGGTCTCCATCTACCTGAATGTAAAATTCTTACTGATTCATCAAAACATTTGCCCCCCCATTGAGTGCACTTAGTGGGAAGGGAGGAGCATGTAACTCTTCACATATTTTGCAAACTGAGAACTAAGATTATCTCAGATGCGTGATATTTGATGAAGACACATTTTCTTTTACATTTTTGCTACTTAAATTTGGAAAATTTAAATTTGTGTGGGATTTTATTTTATTTTACTGTATATAAAAATGTACTAGTATGATATTTTCTCTTCAGGCCAATGCGAGGTCTAACACTGCACATATTCATATTGCTAAAGCCTACTTTTGTTTTAGTACAAAGTAGGGATGTAACGATTCACCGTGAGCCGGTTGAAAATCGGTTATAATGAGTGACGATTCAAATCGGTTGAGGTGTGAACTGAATCGCAATACATTTTTTGAACAGCAGGGGCCGCTATTTTTACTGCAAATCTAAACGTGGACATGTTGATATTTCTTAAATGCAAAAAAATCCAAGAAAAGCTCAGACAGTATTAGTTTGTTTATATTAAAGAGACTTTTTCTATTATTAATTTGTTATGAAATTGCAGTTTAGTTTTGTTATTTGAAATAAAACATTATTTTATTATACAAAGAAACATGAAGCATTTAAGAAATAATGGAAGGGAAGTTGTTCATTTCTAATTTGTTTCAACTCAATTTGTAAAAATAAATCGTGAATAAATCGCATCGTGAGATCAGAATCGTGACTCGCATCGCATCATGAGCTGAGTGAAACGTTACACCCCTAGTACAAAGCCAAATTCATGCATGAGGAACAAAACCCATTTTACCCCTGTAGCCCACTGTGCAATCTCCATGCTTTTGTGAGTTTTACTATAAAGCATCCATTTCAAAGGTAAATGTCTTCTAGTCTAACTTTGCTATTTTGCCATCCTTCAAGACCAAAAGATCAGACAGAAACATATTTTTATTCTCACAACGTTCCAGAAACAAACAACGTGTGGATTTTGAGGTCCCGGTATCAATAACAAATGCATGAGTGGGCCAATCTCTCACTGCTCGTATGAGCTATATGCTGTGTATACTAATCCGTTCCATTGACTGCTCGCTGGAGTTCAAGTCAGTGGATCAGATGAGCCTAGCCCTCCATGCAGCCAGCTTGTATAGGTTATCATGAATGTTTGATGCAATTATGTGCCAGCAGGAGTAGGGGAGGGAGCGGAGAATGGAATCACTTGACATTTGGGATTTGACCATTGCGACCATTGTGAGCATGATGTTTGCAAGGTTTGGCAGAGAAGCAGGGACCTAGATATCCTGAGAGAACTTTTCACATTTACTCTTTAACTTTCCACCTGTCACCAAGTTTGGTTGAACTTTACGATAGGGTTCAATTTAAAAGGCAAATCTTATTTCTTTGCTGATGTTAATTTCTACACATTTTGATGCATTACCAAATGGCAATGATTAGAACCTTATTATTAGATGTTAGGCAAAATGTACAAATACAAAAAGTCTGACACTTTTAGGCTTTTACTATTTTTGCAGTAGCATGTGTCACACTTTACTTGTCAGTAAAACTGGTGCTCAGGAAAGATAAGAAACATCCAATTTGTTTGCATAATGTGTGTTTAAAGGGCAATTTATACTGTTGTAATTGCTGAATGATTCAGCTGCTGTCAGCAGATGGTTTTATCTATGCTCAGTATTGTGATTGATCCCAGATATGAATAATGAAATTGCTTCCAAATAAAGCATCTTTGGCTTTTATCTCATTTACTATCACACAGCGTTTCCTAAGCTGCCGTCAGTCGAGAAGCGCATATGCGAATTCCGGGTCATAAATCAGTGTGCATTTGCTGTACACAGGCCAACTGATCAATTGTAACCTTCAATATTTACTGGAAAATTGGCTTTGGTTACAAATCACCTTTTTATTATAACATTACAAGGCAATTTTAACTATTATAACAATGAGCCATATAAGTGAAGTATGAAAGCATCACAGTGGCATCCATAATAAACAACATTATCTTAGTCACTGACAATAAAGTTTAGTGCATTGGTGCACTCTGCTGGCGTAAGATTAAGCGGTCCATAGTCCTAAAAGAATTGCCTATTTGCTTCCTTTTTGTTTCGTTGTTGAGTTTATTTTATTATTTTAGTAAGTAATTTTGATCTCTGTGCCTAAGCTACTTGTGACAAATGAGACAAAAGCATTATGATTTATTAGAAAAACTACACAGATTTTTGGAAATGTTCTGTAAAGCCCTCAGAGGCCAGAGATCAGTAGCAATTCCTTCCATACGAGTGGCTGCAGAACATGGGATCGCAGAAGAACAAAGCATGAGCTAATGTGTCGCATTCATTTTGAATTTTACAGAAAGATTCAGCAGGGTTGTCTGTAGTAATATTTTTATATATGCCAATGGTGTGTCCTCATTCAAATAGTTAAAGGGATGGTTCAAATCTAATAGAGAAAATTTAAATCTATTATCATTTATTTACCCTCATGTCAATCAAACCTGACTTAGTTTTTTCTGTGGAACACAAAAGAAGATATTTTGAGAAATGTCAGTGGTTTTGTGTCCACATAATGGAAGTCAATTGGGGGCCAGTGTTGTTTGGTTATCAACATTCTTCCAAATATCATCTTATGTGTTCTGCAGAAGATAGTCATACAGGTTTGGAATAACATGGGGATGAGTTACTGATGAAAAACGTTGGGGTGAACTATCTCTTTAAGTAAATGTGTGACACAAGGTTTGACACATTATGGGGACGAATATAGCCTCACCGTGTGAAAAAAATCTGCATGTGTGAAATTATTCAATGTGTGCATGAAATTATATAGATAGACTACTGCATGTAAGCCTTCATTTCATTGGCTTGTGCAATGAAAGTAAAGTGTAATCTAATCGTAATCTAGTCTCCCATTTAATGCGGCAAGGTGACTTATATCATAATTAGGTTTGTATGATTTATTACCCATGTACAGTAAAAAGAATACATGACCTCACTGTCAGTCTATCACTGAACAGCAGGCGTCTCTCTCTTTCTTCCACTCAAACACACACTCACCTTTTATGCCTTAATCTTCATGTCAAGCTGACTTTGTTTTGTGATGGGCAGGAGAAAAGTTTCTAAGTGCTAAAATTGATCTTTGACTTTCCTCCCCGATCTCCTTACTCATAGAAAAGCATCAATTCCCGACCGCTCTAAAGCACAGCTTTCTTTCTGCTGCATTGGGAAAAAACCCAATGTCTGACCACCATCACATGGACACTGCCTTTCTGGCATTATAACCCATTATAAGTCTTTGTCTGGTTCAAAGCGGCTGGCAGACAGCCCGGGTAAAGGAAAGACTGACATGAATGTCCTTCAAAACCAATATTGAGAGAACTTTCATGTCAGATAAAGCTAGAAGTGAGTTACCATGACCTGCTATAACCCATTGCATGAAGTCCTAAGGCCAGACAACAGCTTTTTTAGTGTTGGGAGAGGTGAACAATCAGAGAGAAAAAGAGAGAGAAAAATAGGAGTTTTCCCATTTAAATAAAATATTTTCATGCTGTACATGTTCATCCAACTGATTGAGTCACTGGTGCTCATTGTTACCTGCAAACATAATGGATTAAGATTTGTTTATCCTTTGCATTATTGTCTGTAAAACAGCAGACACTTTACATTAGATGCATTGTAACTTCATACAACCCGACCAATTATATTTTGCTTAACCACAACGGGTTCCTATATAGACCATCAGCCATGTAATGCAGCAAGGCTGGTAAGGGTCAGTGCTTGTGTCTTGTCTTACTCCCATCTATGTTCCACCTGATACTTGACAGCTCAAAGGGTCCGATAGCTCATATCATCTATCCAGCACCATGGCACTACCAACTAGTCAACTAAAAGCAAGTTGACATGTTCCTTCCACATCTCAGCTGGGGACAAGTAACAGGGCACTGATGTTGAGAGGTGCTGGGCTCCGGAGCTTTGTCCTTTATTGTTATGACCTCTCTGTAGCTAAGCTACACTCTTAAAATTAAAAAGGTGCTTAAAAGGTTTTTCACAGCAATGTCATAACCATTTTTGGTTCCACAGTAAACCATTCGATGAATGGTTCTTCAAGAACCATCTCTTTCTTACTTTTTTATAATCTGAAGAACCCTTTTTCGCCCTTTTGTGAAACAGAAAGGTTCTTCAAATGTTAAAGGTTCTATATGGAACCAAAAGGTTGATCTATGGCATCGAAGAACCTTTTGAAGCACCTTTTTTAAGAGTTTATGGAAGTTGGCTGTGTTTAGTGTCTAGTTATGTTGCTATTTAGGAATTAGTAGGCCTTATTCCCATTCATTTGGCTTTATGTCTATGTCTTCAGTGTAAATTTACACATCCAATCCATTTGTTGAAGCGGATTGACTTTTGGATGTGTGCGCATCTGTCAATTAAACCAAATTAGCATTTGATAAAATAAAGGCATAAGCCACCAGAGCGCAATAAATGTGCTCGAACATTTTTTTCCATTTTCGCAACCAACATTTCCTCTTCATGAAAATTAAAATACTTTTCAACAAAAAGGTTGTCTTTCTAAGGGCGGAAAACTCACAATATTGATATGCAGTCTGGTAACGATTGACTGCAGCATCCGGAATTTTGAGGGATTTCTTTTCATGCCGGATAAGCAGGAGAGTGATAAAGTCTCACAGCCCCAGACTGAATCAATCAAAACTCTAAGTGAAAAAAAGGCACAATAATAACCTCCATTATTTGAAAGGAGATAATCTTCCCCATTATGGTTCGATATTATTCCAGGGCATCACCTGACATAAAGCTATAGTTGAATGGAGAACTAAAGAGACACAATCTCCCAACCCACAATAAGCAGGTTCACTGATGAAACTCGTCTGATCATAGAATACAATAGCTTGTCTATGTATCTGTTTCTCACAACTGTATTGTCTAATTGCTCTTTAATGTCTTCCCCATATTGCTTTGTTAGATGCATTAGTATCATAAAAAATGAAACTTGGCAGCGTAGTGTAAAAAAGGAAGCACACCATTTGTGAGTAATAAGCCAAATGCCTCAGTCTCTTGATACATCATATTGCAATTAGAAGAAATTTATGTTTGATATAAAAACTAATAGATCCACTATTTGTGATGTAACAGCTAAACGGCTTTCGATAAAATGAAACATTGAGCATATGGCATCCACATACTGTGACCCAATAACTAATGCTTTCTTAATTTCTCTCTATACCTCGTAGTGGAATGATTTGTACTAAAGATGAGGCAATTTTTAGCATCTTTGGAATTCATAAGCACCCTGTAATCCCCCACCTCAAAAAAGACAATTACTGTGTTTATCATATTCATTTACGGTATTTACAAATCACCATGATTTAAAGGTCCAATGTGTAATTTTTTGGAGGATCTATTGACAGAAATGCATTATAATATACATAACTATGTCTTCAGAGGTGCATAAAGACCTTACATAATGAAGCTTTATGTTTTTACTACCTTAGAATGAGCTATTTCTATCAACATACACCGCAGGTCCCCTAGCACGGAATTCGCCATGTTGTTTCTAGGAGAACGCATTTTGTAAATACGTTATCTCCCTTGGCAAAGAAGCGAAAACGCTTGTGAGCTGTCGTCATGCTTCAAAAGGAAGGGGGAAAGGGTGGAGTGAGCCGTTGGTTGCAATTCACAACCTCACCCCTAGATGCCACTAAATGTCATACACTGGACCTTTAAGTATTGAAAGGTTACTGTGAGCAAACCAGGGTTGTGAGAACTTTAGAAAGAGGAAGCACCTGCCGCTGCGGGATTATAAATTACAGGTGAATCTCATATTGATGAAAATCATTTCCTAAGACATAAATAATGCTTGCCAAGATATGACGAGGCACACTTTTATTCATAGAATATTATAGCCTGTGAGTGATATTACCACAGATCAGGTGTCTGTGATGTTGAAACAAGCGTTATAAATTATGAATAAGATCAATTTTAAATAGTAACCCCTCTGGGGTTTTAAGTGAGCAGCAGGGCTCATTTACAACAAATTGCGAATGTCCTTCATCAGTGGCTGAGGGTCAACGGCACTCTGGAGAGAAGAACTGTGAGAGTGAGCCATAGATTATTTTACATCGTACAACATATATTTGTGTAATCTTATATGTCGTTGTTTGTATACAGTATTTAAACCTACATCACACAAGTGTAGAAGACTTTGCCTTGTGCAGTCCGCCACACACTTTCATGTACAGGACTCAAGCATACGCAAACACACATACACTGAATGTTTATATTAGAATGTAAGTTTTTATATATAAGGCATATATTGAATGTTCTAAATTATTTCAGCAAATGAGCAAGTAATGACTTCATCTCACCAATAAACGTACAGTATGGTTGTATTGTCTATCATTTTGCAGGCTAACCAAGGTACCTGGTGTTTCAGATGCCTAAGTAATAGCAAACTGGTTTTAATACGACAGCTACTCAACAATTGTTTAATAGTCGATCACCCTGCACATCTCCTTGCATCCTGAAAAAACGAACAGCTCAAATTATGTACTCCTTGACCTATCCACCTCATATCTGCCCTATCTCTTTCCATAATGATTCCCGCTGACACCTACCCCTGATCAATACACACAAGAAAAATCTAGCTGACAATGACAAAAAACATGAGAGGGGGCGTGATCCATCCTCCAGTACATCCAGGGAACAGTCTGCAGTGCTACACTATTATGTCCCTGTGTCATAACACTAAAGGAATGACAGCAGAACTAGTGTCAAAGATAGATATACTACATACTAGATGTGCATTGTATTCATAGATTTTTGCAGGGGATTCCAGTTTTGCTTCTGAAGAGAAGTATTCCTTCTCTTGGCCTGTGAAGTTATGACTGATTTATTTATCTAGTAGATGCGGTTCTCAAATGAGGTCAACTTATGAACATACAGTATGAATTAATTATTCAAATCTAGAGATGCATATACTGATCATCTCATGAATTCTGAGAATACTTACAGTACATTCAAAAGCGTACAACCGCTGATTGCTTTTACACATTCACGCACGCATGCCCAAACACATGAAAAACAACCGCTCCCTGCTATGATGTTCAGCTAAACACATCAAAGCAATGAAAATTCAATGAAAGAGAAATGAAATATGCTTTTACATATATAATGTTATAACCACCAGCATGGCAGAAGCAGCTAGTTGACAGATGAAAGATATTTATGCAGTATCATGGCCTTCATAAATTACAAAAATTGAATCTAGCCGTGCAATTGCTATTTCTGTTTAGTTAAGTCTGTTCTTGAATGCGGGGAATAGAATATTTAACTACAGATGGTTTGACCTTGATGAGAAGGTTTTTGGTCATCTGAATTCTGATTATTATGCTGCTGTGGGTATGAGGCATGTGAGAGGAATTTTGTTTTCCTCTTCCAGCTGAGCTGAAATGAACGAGGATTATTATACAGGAGACCTGATGTGGCTTGAGTTTGTATAAGACGGGGTGATGGGGACGAGAAGGAGGAGCAGTTTTGGACTAGCGGTCGGCCTTTGAACTCATGAATAATGTATAAATATTAATTCTCTGAAGCTTGAAGAAAAGTTTCACTAACTTGAATATTTTTCATACTGCGATTATGTGCTTTTATTGTATAGCTTATGAAGTCAGTAAAGAAGCGGCCCACTGGATAATTTTGTGGTTTTACACCCGTGATTGAACTCATACTTTTTATGTACGTTTTCTTTGCGAAGCATTTTAAACATTTCCGAACAATTACCTTTTGTTTCCATGTGCACATTTTGTCGCTTCATTTAAAATATACATTTAAGCATCATCGGTTCTTGAATAACATCATGAAATCATTACAATTTTTATCGGTTTCATATTATCGTGCGGCGCAATTCAACCTAAATAAATTGTGGTCTGGTGGAGCATTAAAAAATTATTAACGCATGTCAAAAAGCCACAGAACATTTGAACTAATGCCAATTAGATCCCTGTGCATCCCGCCATTGGAAATTGCAGCTGTGACTGGATGAGGTTAGGACTTGCGGGCGGTCGGGAATGGGAGGGTAAATTTAAGCCACTTTACAGGAAGGGCGGCCCTGAGGAGCGGTGCCGGCGTGTATGGAACTGGCTCTCTGGAGCTGCATGCTGACTGTTGCAGTGGCAGAAGCATTGCTCTGGTTTAGCCTCTGACTGCAGGCCTTGACTGGTGCTAAACTAACATGCATTGACAGGCATTCCACCCCCTCTGCCAACAGCATAGTAATGTCAAAGAGAGAGGAAAACAGGAGAGAGAGATCTGTTTACACACACACACACACACACACACACACACACACACACACACACACACACACACACACACACACACACACACACACACACACGCACACGCACGCACGCACGCACGCACGCACGCACACACACACACACATGCACACACTCACACACACTCCCAGTCTAAAAGCAAATAACCTCTATACAGCGCAGCAACAGATAGGCATACAGGGCAGCATGGGGGACGGTCCGGATGGATGTACCTTGACAACACGAATGTCTCCCACTGGTTAAAGGCTACGCCGCAGCCATGCGAGTACAAAGCGGAACTGACAGCAGCTAATCTATTCATCTCTCCTCTCATTCATAAACCTACACTATATGACTCATTGCATTTCGATTCCACAACTAGTGTTGATCTTGACTGTTGCTGTGTAGGAATTTGGTTACTGCATTTTTGGGGGTGGATGATTTTTCGGGTGTTTTGGGGAAAAGCAAGGAGGCAGTTGTTTGCTTTATCAGTTTATCACGGGTGCTTATCATGAAAATGATCCATAGGGTGTATTTGTGGAATTGTGTGTGTGAGACTGAATTCATTCCCTTTCTAGTGCAAAATATGCAGTGAAATATCCCTGAGTAACAAAAACACTGAATGCTGAATTATGCAGAAAGGAAAAATGTGAATGCGCCAACATTGATTTATGTTCCTTATTTTTTTCTGATGACTCTCATCCAATTTGCATGTCAAGTCCAAAACCTATTTCACACAAAATGACGAAATTACAAAATCAAACTTTTCTTTAGAAATAGCTTTGACCCAGTGGTTAGCAATAGATTAGTTTTTAAATACATATACACTTGTACAAAGGGCTTTTTTTGACTCCCCCCCAACAAACTTAATGGGCCCTTGACATCTTTTTAATACAAATGTGACCCTGCTGGTGAAAACCCAGCTAAAGACATTTTTGTGATTTACGGTTTTCTATAAAACCATTCATCATAATGTTAAGTACATTCTGTGAAAATATAACCTTGGTAACTTTATATAGACTGAGTAAGACCATGTCAAAGATTGAAATCAATGTTTAGGAAGCATCATGCATGAAGATGATCGTGAAAGCGCATCAAAACTTTCACTTCTACATTTCGTAGAAATGTACAAGGATTCGGTTGCAATGGACAGAGGTCCTTTTTAAACTACTATTTGCCCACATTAATGTCCCGACATAGTCAGATGCATTTGGGAACTTTCCCCATTTACATTTTCCATTATTTAAATTTCCTCACGAGCAGAATAATGAATGACTCAGTCCTCCTGATGAGGTGCCGCCGTCGTCACTTAATTAGAATAATCTATCTCTACGGGTCAGGATGCATGAAAAAGGACACCACAATGGAACGTTTCATTAGAAAAGTTCATTATCAAATAAATAGCTTTGACTTGCGCCTGACAGTGAAGAGGCAGTTGGAACAAACGCTGATGACTAAATATCTGTCCTCTGAAAGAGGCTATAGCAACCCCTATAAGAACCACGATGGGATTCTTACAGGCGATTTCTTGTCATGCTGCAACTGAATTGATGTCAGAAATGGGACGTCTGAGTGTTAATTAAGTTTGATGAAGGTCTGTGCTGTATACAGAGAGTTATGAACCTGTGTCACTCACAGCACGGCAGGACATTTCATATTTTAAAACGGGGGCATACTTACTGTAAACATTCGGTCTTCATGAATTAATCTAGAAATCAAACGCTGTCACCAAAAATGGTTTTGAAGTGCCTTTTATTTCATTTCAGACACAATCGATCACATGACCCAGAGCACAAAGAGGGAGAACAACAGCTTGCTCTCTTAAAGGGAACACACATTAGTTCCAATGAAACAATGCATAAATGGATTTCTCTATCTTTGAAACAGAGAGCTGATAAAGTATTTGTGCACTTGTTTGTTAAAATTCAAATCTTTATATACATCATAACAGATTACGTTCTACCATGCTTGGATGAGTAATCTTTACTTTTTATAGTTTTCAGTTTTTTTAATAATTTCCATGATTTTGTTATTTCTTGATTGTACCAAGGAATAAACTGACATCTTTCTATCAAGAATAAAATAAAGTCAAAAGTTCTCATTACGATGATCGCTCATTTTTTTTAAGAGAGAAAATAAAGAGACACAATCAGTGCAAATGCAAAAGCTTAAGAACGCACTAGTTTTGCAGCTTATGACAGTTGAATAAATATATTAAATATATCTTCTACAGTACACTTCTAATAATAATTCAAAGTATTATTAGAATATTCTGAGAATGACGATTACAGTAATCTTGTACATACCTTTTCACGTTCACACGTCAAAGGTAACAGCAGGCATGTATTCAGGCAAACTGAAATATGTGACCAACAACCAGATGAAGAATTTAGCTGTTTTTTGAACTCTGCTTAAGTCTACACAATTTTTTAGATTATAATGCAACCTCATTTAAATCTGTTGAAAACTTCAAAAATGTATTAAAAACCAGACCAGAAATCTAAATAAGTCTATATTAGCTGTGAGTTCACGTTTATAAATCATCTCAAATGCCCATTCATCAAACACACCAAAACAGCTACATACAGATAAGACATACATACTGTACATAAACACATCTAGCAAAGTGTTTCTGTAGAACCCCAAATGCACACATAAAAAATAAGACATAAACGTGAACCGTGGACAACTGTTTCCAATAGAAGTTCATTCTTTTGCTACAATTTTCTTGACAAATAATTTGGCAGATTTTTGAACAGATGTTGCTTAGCTGAAAGAGTGACCACAAGTAACGTATTCAGTCATGCACACAACAACTGACTGAGATTAGATACAGTATATAAACGTCTGGTGATGTAACAGAGAAACTGGCAAGTGGGCATCACTTGATGAAGTCACATCTGCTCCAGAGTTTTAGGGCAAGATGTCTGATGTCATGAGGAGGAGGACTGCTGCAGAAGAGGCTTGGAGGCAGAGGGACATTGGGAATGAATAAAGGCTGATTTTTAAGAGGATCTTCTTTTGCGGTCAAGTTGAGAGCAAGTCAACAAAGTGAAATGGAGCAAAATTATGAGAGAGAAAGATAACAGAGGCAGAAAATCCAGGGCAAGCTGTTAACAGCTTGTCTGACATCAATCCAATCATCTTGGTTCTCCTATGGCTCACTGGACACACAGTTGATTTTTTAGGCTAAAAAGAGAAAAAATAAGCATATTTGTGTGATACAGTATATTATAAAATCAACGTATATTACCATTAACCAACGTATATCTCATTAGTTATAATGCAGTATGTTCTGCAAAATTGAAAGAGCTGAATTAATACACTAGTCTAGACCCTTGAATTCTTTCCAACCCAGTCATTTCACCAGCAAGCTCGAGAACAGCATTTCAGAGCTCAGTATTACAGCCTGAAGTGATTTCTGTCAAGCAGGTTAAAAGCTAGGCGAAAGTCAAAACACAGTAATGTAACCCTGCACTCCACACAAAATTACAGTACATGCCCACCTCCTTCATAATGACAGGACTGGGAAAGCCTGTGAAAAATTACACTGAAACAAAAGATGATAGTGTGCGGTGTAAAACACAAGGGTGCTGTGTCATTACACATTATCATAAGCGCTGTACTCTGATGCAACAAGAGAAATTTAGGTAGTGATCTTGCAGTAAAAGATGAAGGCAAGATTATTATTGAGGCCTAAAATTTTCCTACAGAATCAGTTATATATCCTGTATAGCATGTTAACATCTCATGAAATATTTACAGTGAAATAATGCTAAATGACTTTGCTCTTGTAACAAGCGAATTTTAAAACGGTGGAAAACAGTCTTTCGGTTGTCAAGAGTTTTTCTGTTGTCTGAATAGGTGGCAAGAAAAGATATAGCGACAAACAGTGAAAGCAGTAAAATATTGAATACTCTGTTATAAATCTAACTAAAGATCGAAAAATACATGAAAAAATTAGACTACATCCAATTCATTTGAAAAATCATACAGTTATCATTTGAATACAGTTTTCATCATTTATTTGACAATGGTTAAAAGGACAGTTCCCCCAAAAATAAAAAGTCCGCCTTCATTTGCTCTCCCTTCCAAATCTGTATAAATTTCTTTGTTCTGATGAACACAGAGAAAGATATTTGGAAGAATGATTGTAACTAAACAGTTCTTGGCAACCATTGACTACCATTGTAGGAAAAATGAAAATTGTAGTCAAAAGTGCCCCAGAACTGTTTGCTTTCCTACATTCTTCAAAATATCCTCTTTTGTGTTCAACAGAACAAAGAAATCAGTAAAGCAATTTTTCCTACTATGGTAGTCAATAGTGGCCAAGAATTGTTTGGCAATAAGCATTCTCCCAAATATCTTTCTCTGTGTTCAACAGAACAGAGAAATTTATACAGATTTCACTCGAGGGTGAGTAAAGATGACTGAATTTTTATTTGTGGGTGAACTGTCCCTGTGCCATTACGATTAAATAATGTTAGCACTTACAACCTTGAAAAATGTATTAGAAAAAGCTGAAATGAACATGAACTAAGATTAATAAATTGTTTAGAAGCATTGTTCATTGTTAGTTTATGTAAGGTAATGCATTACATAATACAACCTTATTATAAAATGTTACCAACATTTCCATGTAAACTATGTAATTTGGTGAATAAACAGTTTAGGATACTGAACATAATAACCAAAAACCAAATAATAGCAGGAATAACAGGTGAAGATGTTAACATGGGTTGGTAATGAGAAAGCAGATCATTAGAGTAATGCTTGAACTGATTACATGGAGTAATAACAACACCACTGAGAACACTTACAGAGTTTTAATTACAGCCTTAATCTCTGTCGCTCTAGAATTGTTACAACATACATTAGCCAAAGAAAGCGATAAAAAAGCCTTGTGAAAACATCATCATGTGACATTTAGAAGAACTGGGGGTTACGATCACTTTATACAAAGACAGTCACAAAACTGTTGATCTTCTTTACCTTTAGTGAGGAAATCCCCTGATACACATTCAAAGGGCAATTTGTTTTTCAGTCATTACCAATAAAAGCATCCTTCATTTCAAAATGCCACGCCTCAGAGGGTTATATAGAGGAACTCTATAACACAATCTCTATTAAACAGTTCAGTAAAAGACGAGATCCACCCACTCCAAAAACATTCACTTGTCTTATAGAGAATGTGAAGCTGACGTAACGCTCTATGTTTTATGTTGCTGTGGTGCCACCATCTTGGGAGGAAAATACTCCACTGCTATTATTGTTTTGATATGTACCATTACTTGTTTTGTTTGATATATGGAAAAATCGAAAGTGAAAGAACCATGGGCTTTTCCTGAATGACTTTTTTAACACAGCAAGACCAACCTACCATAGTTATATTTCCTAATATACTAGAAAAAGAAAACACTGCATTGAACGCACTAGCAGCCAACCTCCCAAGATGGCGCAACATTCAACGAGGCGTGACGTCGATTAACAAGCTCTATACTGGTACAGCTTTCTCAGGTCAAGGCTTTTTGGCAACCACTTATGCGACTAACTGCTAATATTAATAACTATTCTACAAAACCTTCTTCAAAATATTCATAAAAATGTTTGGACCTCTTTCAGCCTGTTGTTTTTAATATGATTAATATTTAAATATTACTTTAATATTACTTGGAATGCAATAAGCTTTGAAACCTTTGACATACAGTAAGACAGTACCAAAAATCTAAAAAGCACTGCATTGGAGAGCTAATATGTCATAGTGGCCCCTGTGATTTTGCAAATGTCATTTTAATGCACATCAAAAAAAAAAAATACTTGATGGTATTGGCCTAAATTATTGCTTTTTTTTTTACAGCAATTAAACCCCAAGATCAAACAGTTGGTGTAGATGTATCCTGCAGCTGAGACAGCTCGTGTTTTATTAGGTTTGCTATAAGTGGCTGACATGAATCCCAGCACAACCTGGAAATGCATTCAAGGAAAAAGTGCCTTTTTTGTATTGCACTCTCCTTTCTTGGCTTTCTGACTGTCTGCAATTTTTATACAATAAAAGCAATGTTTTTATGGCAGATTTAAACAGTTTTACAAAAATATAAGTGAGAAAACTGTCTGGATGGCTTCTTTGGACCTATACTTTACATAACATTCACCCAAAGATAGCAATTCTGTCATTACTCATAACTTGCTTTTTCTGTGGAGTACAAAAGGAGTTATTTTGGAGTTATAACAGAATATCCAAACTGCCATTTCTCATTCAATAAAAAAAGTTGATGTTTATCAATGTCTATGTTTATCAATATCTATAAAATGACAGTGACCTTACAAAATATAAGTATATGTCCACTTCATCTTATTAAGTATACCTTGGTAAAGTTCAAGTATACTCTCAGTACTACTAGTTTAGTACTAGATTGCAAGTATACTAATAGCACACTTGAATAACCCTCTTTTTTATTTTTGTGTAAAAACTACAGCTGTCAAATCATTAATCGCAATGAATCGCATCCAGAATAAAAGTTGATGTATACTTATTACTCGGCTCGTTGGAATGCTTGGTTCTGATTGGCCAGTCGCAACTGTCACGGTTCCCTTCTGTTTCTCCCCGTGTTTATCCCAAGGACTTCACTTCCCACGATCCTTCACGCTCCCGCACCTGTGTCTCATCTGCAATCCCCGCACCTGTCAGCGATCCCCTCATCACCAGTGGACTATATATACTCATTCTGTTTGCCCCATCGTTGTCCGGTATTGTTCCTATGTCAGTGTTATTACGTCATGTGCCTGTTCTAACGCTGTTAATAAATCTCCATTTGTGTACCCTCCGCGATCCTGTGTGGACTACGGTCCCTGACAGCAACATTTGCAGGTTCGTTATTCCCAGATAACAACCGCTCAAAACTAATAACACACGGTAACCTGGATGACGCAAATCATTTTGACAGATTTTTTTTGACAAATTAAATATGTCTTTTAACAACATATATGACATTATATTTACAAATGATTAAACCAAATGGTTTACCACGGTTTTTACTTGCGGAAGGTCTGCATTCGGTAAAAATGAGCTAACATTATTTCAAATTCCCATTTCATGTCCATTTTTTTTCTCATGTGGCAAGTAGCCATGTAATAAGCGGGATAATGTACAAGCAGCCGGCTGTTATCCTGATCACACTGATTATTTCTGGGATAAAAACCGGCTGCCTGTACATTATCCCTTACATAATATATGTCTGTGTACTCTGCATATTCATTTTATATTTACACATACACATTTAGGAAATATTTATAAAAATATATTTATTTTTATCTACCAATAATTTTGATTATATATAAATGTTTATACATTTTTATATTTTTCTTAAATATATGCATGTCAGTGTATTTTTTATGAATACGAAATTAATATGCACAGTATATATTATGTCAACACAAACTTTTATTCTGGATGTGATTAATCCTGATTAATGACCTGCCTAGAAAAAACAAAAATCTAAGGTGAAGTTCATACGAGGTTTTCATACAGTGTTGTAAAAACATGCCCATCTACTGTACAGTCAGAAGGATACATGTTTCACATTCCAAATTAAGCAAAACAAAGGAGCCTGGAGCTACATTTTACATAATATTCTTCTCCACTTTAGGTCTCACATTTAAACTAAATTGCTGTTGCCAAACCAGCACTGACCTCCATCAACCGGCTCCTCCTACCTACAGTACAGACACTGTTCCATTTCATCTGTCTCTGCGTATACTTGACTAAATCCAGATTATTAAAAAAATAAAGGCGATTATGTGTTCATTTGTCTTCTTTTTATATGTGATGTGAAGTTATGATAATCAAATTATATATCTTAGTTTAAATAACATAAAACACATAGAATTAATGCTAAAACTTTAACTGAATTTGCTGTAGTTAAAAAAAATGACAGATTAAAACATTTTAGTTGAATGAACTATAAAACTAGTTGAGCAAACATACTTTTTAATGTTTGAGTCAAGTTTGTGTCACGAAATGTGAGGTGTGGAGAACCCAATTGCAGGCAGCGGGGATTAAGGGGTTAACAAAACAAGATTTATTAAATACAAAACAAAGACCCACAATGGGGCAGAACAGAACAAACAGGATAAATAACAGGACGAGGACTAACTAACACTAAACTGAGATAACAACACTAGACATAAACTAAACTGGACACTTACTAGACTGACGGTGAAACAGCACGACAGGAACAGGCAATATTGGGAAACACTGGATGAGCAACAAGACGAACTGAACACAATGACACATGAGGGTATTATATAGGGAGACAGACAAAGGATAATTAGCAAGGTGTGGGTAATGAAACACTCAGGGAAAGTTAACGAGGAAACGAGATGGCGGGAACGGAGACGCGGACCGAGAGAGAGAGAGTATGGAAGGCCGAAAGGTCAACAATCTCTCTCTCCACATAAAACCTAAGGCTTTGACATGACTCTGCCAAAATACCAAGAAAACCATGACAAGACGAGGCAGAGTCATGACAGTTTGGGCCAACTAAAAAAATAACAATTCAAGTAACACTTTGGAGACAGAAATGTAAAATTTCTGTGGAACTAGTTACTAAATAATAATTAGTTGAAACAACTTGAAAATTTGTACAGTGTATCTGATACAGTGTTGATATTATTTTTCTCCTGAGGCAATGCTTAAACAATTCTCAGTGCTCCACCTTTATGCTTGAGAGGAGGGTGTGCTTCTTAGGATAGAGACATCACACAGTCATGGTGATCTGCAACTGCAACTAGGATGAAAAAGGACATTCTTGGGGCATAAACTTTGCATGTGTAGGGCGCTTATAATGGACCAGTACTCATCTGACCCATTTGAGCGATGCTATACTATTTCCAGAGAGCATTTAGAGTAGTGTTGGCTCAATATCGGTACCATAGGTGATCAATAACCAGCCCCAAAATAAATTATTTGAAAAAATATTAAGAAGACTGCATGAAACTGCTGTAACTGCTTTAATGCATATTTTATATATTATTTTTATATTTTATATAGCACCATTTTATTTGTACACTTTTACACTGTATTACTGAAAAATGCTTTGGTTATATAGAATTATCATCATAATCCCACAAATATGAACAATTACATTTTGAACAACAATTAAATGTTTCAAGTAGGTCTATTTAATAGTAGCATTCAAGATTAAACTGAATGATCAATAAAAATAAAACACTGCACAGTCTTCACTGTATAAAATAAATATGCAATGACTCTAAATAAAGCTACAAAAGTTTCATTTTCTCTTTAATATGTGACACAGGTGTATTAGGTTACTGTCACTTTAATGCAAATTCTTTTTTTGATGCGGATATACATTTAAAACACAACGTACTGTGCTTATGTGAACCTTTTGTGTTTTTGACATAACAGAGTGTGTATTTGCAGTATAAGAACATATACAAGTCGTGAAAGAGAACTTCATGATGATGAGTAGGCTAACTGAGATGTCTGGAACAGAGATAACGTTATATATGCTATGTATGCCATTGAATGGGGATGTACAGACGCATCGCAGCATGAAGAATATACGTTACACTGTAAAACAATCTAAAGATCTCTCAGCAAAAGTAGAAAGAGCCGAATTTGTAATAAACCACTCAAAGTGTCTCAGTTTAAATGGTCGCAAAATCGCATCTTGTTATTCTATGTTGCTGGTTCTGCGTCAGTTCTGTGGAATACTGCCGCATAGCGGTGAACTTTGGAACAGCAGTGTTTCAAGTACCGAAACAAGCAAAATTCTGGTATTGAACCGTTTGAAATCTAACATGTACCGGTAAATTTCCAGAACCGGTTTACCGTGCAACCCTAATTTACAGTAAAGATGCCGGCTTTTTAGTGCCCATCACTCATTTGTCCAACAAGCACGTCGATGCCATTTAGTCACCAATTTTTAATAAAACACGTTTTACAATGTGATGATGTTAGGTTTAAAGGCTTAAAGGTCTCCTCAGATGAGCACTTTCAACAAGTTGGTATGATTTATTAGGGTCTTCATGAAATGTCTGGAACATATTTTGCTTAAAAACACTCAATGGCTGTGTAAACAAAACCCTTCTTGCCTCATCAAAAACAGCTATGCTCACAGAAACCCGTTTTGGTGCATGTCTCTTTAACTGATAATGAGCTACAGCAAACCCCACCCCCCTTCTGTCCGGCGTGTCAACACAACACACGTGTAGTACACTGCCATGGCAATGGTTTAGCTAAATTATATTTCCTGAATTTCTCTGCGGTTAGTTTCGTCTTAAACGTCTCAAATCATTCGTCCGGAGACAAAAAAATCAGTCACAGCATACAGCGCATCCTAATGCTTACGATGTGTGTGTATGCTTACCTAAAATCAACGGAATCCACTGCAGATCTCAGCGGAATTACATGGATTTTAGCACTTGTCATTGACAAGTTATAATGTTACACACACAACGTGAGAGCTAGTTTGCCGTGACAGATTTTTCAGCCTAAACACGAATGATTTGAGACGTTTAAAATGAAACTAACCCCAGTGTTCGCCCATGTTCATTAGCAAAGCAAACAGCACGCCGCAGCTGAACATATTAACGCACATAATGTAATAACATTCATACAGCTAAACTCCAAGTGTCCATCTGCACTTATATACAGTAAGTTTAACACTGGCTTTGAATGTTCTATTTAGCCCGTGACTGACTTATCTCCCTTCGCTACATGTACGTCAATTCAGACTGTTGATAAATATTACTTACATCGGCAGTTTTGTCTCGTTCAGTCGGTCTCGATCCCACTTGAGGAACAACCTTGAAGCTAATCCTGCTTGTGCTGTCCCAGGTTGAAAAAGCACTCCGGTTTGAAGTGATTCGCGCAAACAAGCAGGTTTTTACTTATGGTTTCTGATGGATTTCCACTAAAAATAAAATAAATCCACTCCTGTCTCTTCCTAGGTTTGGACTCTGTGCAGCAACTATGCATGTTGTCCACGAACTTTAGCCATGGCGTCACGTACAGAGCTGTCGCTTGTGAAAACAACAATGGCGGAGCACGGTGGGAGGAACTGAGTAGATTAAGGGACGGTAACATTATAATAAAATCCGCTTTGGACATCACAATCGAAGCTAAATCTGAACGGCTCGATTTCTCACATGCTTGCAAGGAAAGGCACACCAAAACAAACTTACTGGGTTCTTATTTTTCACGTTTTCTGGGTTGCAAGATGCGGGGACCCGATTATAACACTTAAACACAGAAAAAGTGGGATTTTCATCTGATGTCTCCTTTAAACATTGTTTGTCTCTAATATCGCACAAACACTCACTGCCAATGATTTTTATCCCCTCACTTGTCATCTTGTGTCATCAAGATATGAGGCCAAAAGCAAACAATGTTGTTTGAAGACTGTCTCAGCCTATTTGTTTTCACTATAACTAAATCAATATTTCATGTTTTATTGCTCTTGGAGTGTAGACATGTTTATTTTACACCCAAAAAATCAAGCTTCCCCCCCGGGAGCTTACATCTTTGAGACAAACAAATCAGCCACGCTAGTGTGCAAAAAATGGGGCAGGCGAGATTGAAGGCAAATAGCTCATTAAAGATACGATGAGGCTGGAATCAAAGAGCTGTCAGGCGGCTGAGCTGAGAGAGATCTTCCTGACTTTAAGGTTGCTGAGCATAAGAACCACAGGGAACAAGTTGACAGACAGGAGAGGGACCCAGGATGAAAAGATTTCATTAACCAGGAGGGTGAAAGTGGAGGTTTGAGGACAGGTTTACTGAATGCTCATGGGGGAGATGTGGATGAAGTTCATAAGGCTGACATCTTATTGTGTACCGTTCAGTTTAATGTACTGAACCAGAAAAATAAAGGAAGATGAGAATAATACAGACCAGAAGAGAGCCCAGCTTCAGAGTGGCTGTTGTGGAAAGCTTGTTATTTAGCGTCTTTTTATTAAATTGCTCTAACTGTGAAACATTAAAAATACACCATACACTCTAAAAAATAATTAATGTGGCTTAGTAAATATCATAAAATAAACATTTATATTAACGTAAAATCTTTTAAAATCATATTCAGTGGGACATATTAAAAAAATATTAAAATCCAACAGTTAATTTCTCTAAAATGTATCACGATCGTGAGGAGAACCCAAATGCAGGCAGGCGTGAAGGGGTTAACAGCACACTTTATTTTACACAAAAAACACGCAAAACAAAAACACCCACAGTGGGGAACAAAACACGATAATAAATGGAGGAACAAAACAGGCACATAAACTCACTAACCTAAAATACAAGGACTAAGGACCACACTGGAAAAAACTACAATAAACTAACAGACACTAAACTCACGGAACAGGAACACACAGCACTAGGCACGGAATCAAGACGAACAGGCATGAATACAATACAATCCACGAGCAACAAGACAATGAAAGATGAGGACTATTTAAAGGGGAACATCTACCCCGGCTGCGCTCGAGGGCGCGGAGTCCTGGGGGATTCTGTGGGGGAAGTCCTGGGGGGGACCGCCGACTTGAGCGTCGGCGGGACAAGGCTGGGACCCGGCTGGAAGGCCGGCTGGACAGGGCTTGACGCCGGCTGGAAGGCCGGCTGGACAGGGCTTGACGCCGGCTGGAGGCCGGCTGGACAGGGCTTGAGCCGGCTGGAAGGCCGGTCTGGACAGGGCTTGACGCCGGCTGGACGCCGGCTGGATCACCGGCTGGGATCGCCGGCTGGACCACCGGCTGGACGCCCGGCCGGCACCGGACTGGACGCCGGCTGGATCACCGGACTGGACGCCGGCTGGAAGCGGACACCGGCTGGACGCCGGCTGCACCGGACTGGACGCCGGCTGCACCGGCTGGGTTGGAGTCCACGCTGCCCGCCGCTGCCTCTTCTTCTTCCGCCGAGCCACCCGGCTGGTGGTCGGGTGATGGAAGGAGGTATAAGGCACGGCTGGCTCCGGCTGGGACTCCTCGGAGGTGGATCCCCAGGACGCTCGCCTCCCCCGCTTGCCACGAGGCTGGTGGACGGTGGAGAGGCTGCCGAGAGTGAGGGGGATGGCGTGCCGATGCCCACAACCCCGATCTGCAGGGAACCACCCTCAGGGATCGTGACCAACGGAGATGGGTAGCGGGCACTTGTTGAGACCATGGACTCCGACCGCTCTGCGGCGGAGAGCCACACGGCGTCGAAGTCCAACGGCCTCAACGCCCTCATCTCCGCCCTTGAGAGTGGATTCCTGAGACCGGAGTTGAACAGCACCGCCAGCTCCTCCTCCCCAAAGACGCCATTCTCGGCGACATCCAGGAACCTCTCCACATACTCGTCCACACTCTCGCTTCCCTGGCGAAGTCCGCAGAGGAGGCGAGCTAGGTGGGACTGTCCAGTGTTCATAATGCTGCCTGCTGGGTTGTGGGGTGGCTCGTGGATTCTGTCAGGGCAGGCGTGAGGAGAACCCAAATGCAGGCAGGCGTGAAGGGGTAAACAGGACACTTTATTTTACACAAAAACACGCAAAACAAAAAAACCCACAGTGGGGAACAAAACACGATAATAAATGGAGGAACAAAACAGGCACATAAACTCACTAACCTAAAATACAAGGACTAAGGACCACACTGGAAAAAACTACAATAAACTAACAGACACTAAACTCACGGAACAGGAACACACAGCACTAGGCAGGGAATCAAGACGAACAGGCATGAATACAATACAATCCACGAGCAACAAGACAATGAAACATGATGACTATTTAAAGGGTAAGACAAACAAGGATAACGAGCGAGGGCAGGTGTGAAACATAAGACACGGCAGGGAGACAATACAGGAAACGAGAGGGGCGGGGCCAATGACGAGACACTGGAGAGAATGCATATTATTGTCAAAAGGACAATAATATGTTTCTCTCCACACATAACCAAAGACTTTGTCATGGCTCTGCTACAGGACCAAGAAAAACATGACTAATAGAGGCAGAGCCATGACAAAAATGTACATACATTATTTAGGTTTATTTAATGAAAAATAAGTATTTAATAACTCATTATATTTTTAATATACGCTTAATATTTTTGGTGAATTCTAATAGAAATATATGATTTGTTATTGATTTTTTTTAGTTACATTTACACAATTTAAACAGCATATTTGATTGATTTCACAGCTTTAAAATTTACAAATTGTCTTTTTTTTTGAGTGTACATTGTTACACGTAAAATAACCGGTACGTTTTTGTGTATCTAGTGTATCAAGTTTTAATAGAAAACAACTATTGGTGGGTGGGGTGAGCAGTTATGTCCCTTTATGAAGGGCCATCCAGCAAATGTGTACAGGAAATATGATCATATAATCCTGTGGTAAATATTATAAGATCTAATTTGGGATTTTAAGGGATACATGGAGAGACAATACACAATTTGAAATTCTGTTTTGATTTAAATTTGATGCATCTTACATATGCTTTTATCCAAAGTGACTTAAAGTGCATTCAAGATATAAATTTAGTATTAGTTTGTCAGACTATGTTCCCAGTGATCAAACCCGTGACCTTTGAGCTTCTAACGCGATGCTTCACCACCTGAGCTACAGAAACACACAGGAATGATAAACACACATTTTATGAGGGAAAGTTTTTGTTCACATAAGAAAAGAATGCCTTGCTCCTTTCAAAGTCTTTACTACATGAGTGTTGCCCTTCATAGTGAGTAGGGCATAGCAATGCGAGTTCCAATTGGATTGGCCCAGTGTGTAATGTGCAACCCATTAACATCTCCCAACTCCTATCAGAACAGAACATGTATGAAGAGGGGTAAGTGTTTCTATATGTACAGGACACGTGTTGTGGGTGTGTGTGGGGTGGTGATGGGACATTGATGAATGACACAACATAAGTGTAATGATGCCATGATAATGAGTTTGTTGACTGGGCTTGACCTATTGACACTGAAGGAGAGGAGGAATGACTCTTTTCTCTTTCTTATTCTGTTTAGGGATGCACCTAATGTTCGGCCACCGAAAATGTTAGGCCGAAAATAGCAAAAAATGCAAGTTCGGTGTTCGGCCGAATATGTGAAATGGCCGAATAAATTTTACCGAACATGACTCGTGATACGATCAAGCAGCAACCAGCGTAGAGAGAGAGAGAGACAGAGACACGCGTGCGCTTTATTACTGCCGCAAACATTTTGGCCGTGCGTGCGTGCGTGCGTGTGTGTGTGCAGCATTTTAAAGTGTCAGAGAAAGACACAGCACGGGACTTGCTGCACGGAAGTAAATTTCCGAATGAAAGCGTCTTTACCGGTCGGTAACTTTACTTCAGACGGAAGCGGGCTGTCTGACAGTAGCCCCGCCGCTCGCGACATCCTTTGACATCATACAGTGGTCGCGTGCACACAGTTCCCTGTACTAAACAACTTGTCAAAGTATGTTCGGTGCATCCACGAGAGCACCTTCTAGAACAGTCAGCTTTTGTGGGCGGAGTTTGGAAGAGAGACGTGAACTGAAATGGTTGTCAGTCAGCATCAGTTAGAATTGCTTGCATTGGATGTTTTTTTTTCTCAAATCATTTTGCAATGTAGCCTATAATAATCCAACAGTTTTAGTTTATTCGTATTTTTAGCTTATAGGCCTAATGTGGAATGACAATTTTTAATGAACTGTTTTGTTGTAGGGGTACAGAGTAACTTACATTACATTCTTTTAGCAGTCAGTTATAGGCCTAATTAATATAGGCTATTCATGAAGGGAGAGGGCTCAATTTTTTGTTTGAATTTACTTTGTTTTGCTCAATTTTATATTAAGTTGTATTGTATTTTATTGAAAAGCAACACAAATTATAAAAAGCACATTTTGACTATTCAGTTTGTGCAATAGTGAAAAAAATAGCTTAATAAATAGAAGAAATGCAAAAAAACATGTTCGGTGTTCGGTATTATTCGGCCTTCGGCCAAGTGTTTCACATCATGTTCGGCTTCGGCCAAGAATTTTCGTTTCGGTGCATCCCTAATTCTGTTCATACCCTCTTACATTCTGTGTTCTCTGTGTTAATTAGATATACGTCAAACCCTTGAGCTTCTGGCCATTTGCATGTGCGTGTGTAAATGGCATTAAAAAGTGACAGGTTACATTGTTTGTATTTTAGAGGAATTTAGCCGTATGAAGACCGCCGTATGAAGACCTCTGTATCAAGAAACAATGATTAAAAAGCGTACTCTGACCCCTCTGCAAGCTTGATAGCATTTAGATTCAAATGTGATGTAAAACTAACTTTGCTTGAGGTGGATTCCTGACTAAAGCTGTCTGATAATTTGTTACTTTTGCCTCTCTTCGTCTTTATTTTAAGGTTAAGGTTACTTTATGTACTTACATGCTGCATTGTGAATCAAGTTTTGAATGCTGATTTTTAGATATTGCCCAACAACTGATTTTTTTACCAAATAGTTTTAAACTCACCAAGTCCACAACTCTAAACTCATCTTGAGTTCCTTTAATAGGCCTGTGTTCATATTGTAAAACACATAAAGCCCCCTTTAGCTGTATGGTTTCACCAAAAAACATTTAACATCTGCAGAAACGTTTCTCTTTCAAAACAAAATTATTTGTACAGGAAAACATATGATTAGACTATTAAACTGTTATACATTATTAGAGGTGTTAGTGAGGCCAGCAGGTGCTCACCCTGTGGTCTGTGTGGGTCCTAATGCCCCAGTATAGTGACGGGGACACTATATGACGTTAAACCGTAGAGGTACAGGTCCTGACTCTCTGTCGTCATTAAAAATCCCAGGAGGTCCTTCGAATAAGAGTAGGGGTGCAACCCCGGCATCCTGGCCAAATTCGCCCATTCGCCTCTATACATCATGGCCTCCTAATCATCCCCATATGTACTAATTGGCTTCGCAACTCTGTCTCCTCTCCCCCAATAAGATGGTGTGTGGTGGGCGTTCTTGCGCAATATGGCTGCCATCGCATCATCCAGGTGGATGCTGCACATTGGTGGTGGTTGAGGAGATTCCCCCTTCCATGTAAAGCGCTTTGAGTGCCCAGAAAAGTGCTATATAAATGTAACAAATTATTAAAAGGTAGGAAAGGAATAGACATTTTCATCTTTGGTTGTTTGGGAAACCAAAAATGGTTCTTCTATGGCACTGAATTTATTTTATACACTTGTTATACGCTCATTTTAGAGTTTAGAGCTCATTTTATGCCCAATGTTTCTGTGTGCTATTCATTGTTGCTGTCTATATAAAGCATTTCAAAATAATTCACTTAAACAGTTCCTTTTTAGTTCCTATGTAGGTGGTAGACAGCAAGGCGGTTAACAAGGTTTTGGAACAGAGATTCAATCTATCTTCACATCAGACATCAGTTTACCACTGTCTGATCCATCACAAATCACACACAGCTGGTGATCTGCTCAGATGAACCTAAGAAATTAGGAAGTTACTATACTCTAATAGAAAGTGGTGAATAAATACACTCTTCAGAGCTAAACCAAAGCTCTACCTAGGAAGAGGTTGTACTTAATTCTTAATTCGGCAGGAGCAACATGTTTAGCTCGTCTGCTAGCCGTGGGTTTGATTGAACGGGGCAGGTAAGAGGCAGGGTTTTGATTTAAGCTGCTGGAGGAGATGTGGAGTGTTGTCTATTGATTGGGAGAATTATCCGTATCCTTATCATGAGTGGGTAATTTGTTTCACCAACCCCTACAAAGAGTGAGAATTGAATTTCCTCATTGAATTTTGTAACACGCGCACAAACTCCTCATTGTCATTGATATAGACTGAAACAGCTCAGGTCTTAAAATCTGATATACTTTTATGTGCACAAATGTCTGTGTGTGAGACTGAAGTGGGCTTAAACCATGCAGGTAAACAATAATTTAATGCAATAACAGAGACATTTAAAGGGATACTTTTGGGCCACCGTTGCATTTTCGTGTGTACAGCCGATCCGTATATTTTTTGAAACGATGATGTCATCACCCCAGCGCGCAAAGTTTATGCGCATGCTCCAAGACTTCTTCTCTGTTTTTTGTGTATCTCTGTGGCAGAATCACAGCGCCACATCCTGATTTGGCGTGTATACTACATTGTTTTGAGTCGGTTTAGCGGTTTCTTGTGTACGCAGATATTTCTTGAGACGACGCCATGAAAAGGAAAAAAAAGATCAGATAGGGAAAGCTCTGGATTCGTGTGGATGTAGTCTTATGACACTTTTTCACTGGTACTGTCAGGTTTAGTACAACTCAGTTCGGTACAGCTCACTTTGGCTTCGGGGATTATAAACTTATCGTCATAGTTGCGCCACAATAACATCATTATTAACACGACATAAACACACGTACAACACAGGAGTAATGGAGCATATCGATGGCGGATGGCAGCAAAACAAAATACTGCTAAAATACCAGAGAGTTTGAGAAATCTTACAGCAAAGACCAGACAACGATCATTTGGTTTGCTCGACAGCGCACAGGGGTAAGCTAATGTAGCATTTAGCATTGCGTTCAGGGTCTCGATCTCTATTTTACTCTCACGAAGCATATAACAAAATGCCAATATTACGTATTAAAATGCGTATTCGTGTGTTGCAAATCCAATGACGCTGGTAATGATTCTCTCTGCCCAATCAGTGAACTGTGTGTAAAGACGTCAGATTTTGGACGTCTAAATTCTTCAAAATGTCCAATTTTGTGTTCAACTGAGCACATTTTTTGATATCCCAGAAATGTCAGTTGCTAACATTTGACCAAATATCCTTCTTTGTGTTCAACAGAACAAAGAAATTTATACAGGTTTGGAACAACTTGAGGGGGAGTACATTGAGTAAATTATGACATGACAGAATCTTTTTTTTGGGGGGGTGGAGTATCCCTTTAATAAATTCTACAGACAGTTTAAAGAGCAGATGTTTGACAAAACCAATTTAATAAATTGATGAAAAATTGTAACAGACATGTTTATGATAAAATAAAGACTATTTTTTCACTTCTGATTAAGATGTGTATTAAACGTCTTGGTTACGGATGTAACCTCAGTTCCATGATGGAGGGAACGAGACAGATGGGGTTCGCTCTTGAGAACCTATCAACTTCTGACTAGTTTAGAAAAGGCCAATGAAATTGGCGAATTAAATTTGCATGCCGGACTCCGCCCCCGGATATCTGGGTATGAAAGGGAGACGGCGTGCTGCATTCATTCACCTTTTGGTCTGAGGAGCCTGAGCATCCCTCGACCGCTGCGGCGGGAGGCCAGCATTGTGGCAAGAAGGACACAACGTCTCGTTCCCTCCATCAGGGAACTGAGGTTACATCCGTAACCAAGACGTTCCCTTTCTGTCGGTCTCTCGACGTTATGTAGAGCCGACAGATGGGGTTCCTATGGAAAACGCCACAGCGCTGTGCCACGTCACAATCTCCAGCGGAGCGAAGCTGACTGGCCTGGGCGAGTGAGACGAGCGCTGGCGCAAAATTGAAGCCCGCCGTCACGGGCAGAGGCCTCGATTCTCTTACAGCGAGAAGCCGCCCGGCACCGTAAGGGCCACCGGGTAAGCATTATTCCCCCCTGGGGGAAAAATGCTACAGAGACCACTACCTCCATAGGCAGGAATTAGTGGAGACACCAACATGGTCTCACCATCAGGGGAGAACTCATGGGAAAATGTGCAGACTGAAGGAGTTAACCGCAAGGTGGGAGTCCACTTAGCGAGGTCTTGGGTTACCGAGGTGGGAACCATTCATGAGGATACATCAGACGGAACCGCCCACTGCGGGGGGGTTACCACATCTGGAGCACTAGGTCCGGTTAGAGCTATGTGGTAGGTAACTCAACTGTTCCCCGGCCTAAGGGGGCAGGGCTGCTCTCCCAGCCTGCCCCCAGGAAGGTGCTTAGTGATAGATGGAATGCCTGTTCTTTACCCAGTGGGGAAAGAAGGGAGGCGGAAATAGCCGCTGACCCACCTAAGGAAGGGGGGAAGGGCTTTCGCAGGCATACGCCCTACCGGCTGCCAGTCCTACATGTTGCCTTGCAGGACGCGGGCTCACACCGGTTCCACGCGTAAGTATTAGAACCTCGCGAAGGTGTTGGGCGTAGCCTAACCCGCAGCTCTGCAGATGTCTGCCAGAGAGGCGCCCTGAGCCAGTGCCCATGAGGAGTGTGCCTCACTCCTAATGGGCAGGGGCGATCTTGAGATCAGTATGCCTAGCGACGGCACCAACGATCCAGTGCGCCAGCCTCTGTTTGGAGACAGTCCTCCCCTTCTGCTGACCTCCAAAACAGACAAAGAGCTGCTCAGAGCTTCTGAAGCTCTGCGTGCGGTCCAAGTAGAGGCGCAGTGCGCGTACTGGACACAACACGGATGGGGTTGGGTCTTCCTCCCCAGTGGGGAGCGCCTGCAGGTTCACCACCTGGACTCTAGGGGGAGTGGTGGGAACTTTGGGCATGTAGCCGGGCCCGAGTTCTAGGCAATCTGTGGACACGGAGGGTGCTTGTAGGTCCCCTACCCTCTTGGAAGTGAGCGCAATCAGGAGAGCCGTCTTTATCGAGAGGTGAGAAAGAGCGGCAGCTCCGAGGGGCTCGAAGGGGGGGGGCTCTTGAGGCCTGCCACCTAGGTTGCAAGAGGGTACGGAGCGCGGATGAGGCGGTCACCTTCTCGCGCCCTTTAGCCTAACCTAATGACCAGGTCGTGCTGTCCCAGAGGCTTCCCAACAACTGGGTCGTGATGAGCGGCCGTAGCGGCTACATACACTCCCAGTGTGGAGGGGGGAGAGGTTACTCTCCAGTCACGGAACGGGGAGCAGACAAGGTGGTGGCTGTGTCCCGTGGGAACACAGCCACCTGTGACGCAATGTCTGAATCGTCAACCGCCCACAGTGCGGGCAGGACGTATCCACAATGTCTGCCCCAGCGTACTGGAAGCAGACATCGTGTCCGTCCCCCTCTTCGATGAGTGTGTTGCACCCATGAGAACAGCGGGACATGCCACGCTGGAGAAATTTGCTCTTTTAGAGAAAAAAACTCGAACACTTCTGAAACTGCCGAGACGCCCAGGGGAAGTCGCTGCAGGAAGGGACCATCCGCTGCACCACGTCATAAGATTCCAGCAGTAATTCGGCGTAGAGATTGAAGTCTCGAAGTCGATCAGTGTGAAGGCTCCGAAGAACAAAAGGTGAATGAATGCAGCACGCCGTCTCCCTTTTATACCCGGATATCCGGGGGCGGAGTCCGGCATGCAAATTTCATTCGCCAATTTTACTCTCAAGAGCGAACCCCATCTGTCGGCTCGACACAACGTCGAGAGACCGACAGAAAGGGAACCCATATTCTAAACCTGGCATTGTGCACTAGTCTACATTTATTGTTGGCTTTTATGACAAATTGCTTGTGACGTTTCCTGATTTGTAAGTCACTTTGGATAAAAGCACTGCTAAATGAACAAATGTAAATGTACTTAATCGAAAACCTGGCAATGAAATTACCTGTGAGTGTTTATTTCGTTTGTATCTGTGTATACGATCGTCTGTACTGTATGTGCAGCAGGCTGTTCATTTGGGTGCTTGAGGGAACATTTGTTCCACCCTTTTGCGTTTGGCATGAAGCATGTGACACTGAGTGTATTAGAAAAGAAAGGAACAGACTGGTCAGGATAACTGAAGCATGACACAAGGGTTAGATTAATAAACTGAGAGCGGCTGTGTGTCAATATGCGTGTGTGTCAGTCACTCAACTCATGGAGGTGATACGCTTTAAAATATCACCTGCATAAAGATCAGCCGGTTGAGTGTGGGACACCCACAAAACATATGCTACTGGTCCACGGGACAGGGAAGACATCCAATCTGATGGCAGGAGATGACACAAAAATCGGGACATTTGAGAGCCACTGCAGATGGAAGTCGGGCTGCACTTCGGTGGTGCATGAGATCTACACATTTTTACAAGCATCAGATTTTTTGTGTACTGGTTAGAAAAGAAGTATTGGCTACAGAGAGATGAGATGACTGATGCTCTAGTCTCTAAACTCGCTCAGATTTGGATGTGCTCCTAATGTTTGCACAGTTAATGGGTGTGTAAACAGAGAAATTGGGGTCAGTACAAAAATTACAGAGTAACTGCTTCAAATTTGCTCTAGGCCGAGTGTCGAAAAGAGGAGGAAAGCACAGAACAAACAGACTGACTGACAAGTGAGAAGACTGATGGAATGGGAGCAAGCTGTAGACTCATAAAGAAAAGATCATTGTTGATTTAGACAGGTCTCAGTTACAATGCTGTCAAAAATACATGTTGTTACAGGTACAACTCCTCCTTTAGGGATTAATTTAAGAGCAATCCCAAATTCAAAAATGCGTTGGGATGTACTTGCATTTCCAGGAAATCTGTTGTACAGAAAGGCTGTCATTTAATCTTTCACATCACAGTTCATATGTCAGAGCACTAGGACATTATTCCTACCCTGTGTCACAGTTACTTACTCTGTATGTGCATTCTTTGTGTTGAATTTTGTATTTTTGTCAGGTTATGTGTGCGTGTCAAAACTGACTTGTTTTGGTGCTTGGAGCCCTGCAGGTGTGCGTGATACTGTGCCACTGAATTTAGCGTGACGCTGCAGATGTCACACGTGTAGCAGCGTTTCAGACCTAAAGAGAAAAGACACACATTTGTCAAAATACAAACACACATAGCCAGACACAGACAACTCAGAGCGATCACTCATCTGTAAAAGCGCTGTTATCCAATATATGCAATATAGCTAAACAGCCGCGGAAAAAATTAAGAGACCATTTCAGAGACCATTTTTCTGATTTTAAAATGTACTATTTATATGTATGTGTTTAGGTCAAATTTTTATTCTGTGAACTACTAACAACATTTCTCCCAAATTTCAAACAAAAATATCGTTTCTTTTTGCATTTATTTGTAGAAAATGAACACTGGAAAAACAGGTCAAAATAACAGAAAAGATACTCTGTATTTTTCAGACCTCAAATACTGCAATGAAAACAAGTTCATATTCACCTTTAAACAATACAACAGTAATAGTTGTACATATATTTAGGAAAAGTTCAGAAATTATTTTTTATACGGTGACCTCGATTTTTATCACAGTCTTCATGTGTCTTGTCATGCTGTCAGTCTTTCACATTGCTGTTGGATGACTTTATGTCATTCCTGAGGTTTGATTTAGTTGAAATTCAACAAAGACTGGTCATTAATGACCACAATACATCTAGAAATGCTTTTGAAATGAAAATTTGGAACGGTCTCAAATTTTTGAAGAACAGGACAGATTGATAAATTAATATTACAAGCATATTCTTCAGTCTAGTCTCTCTCTCTCTACAGTCTCTCCACCATGCTGAGCTAAAAACAGACTGGTCAATAAACCCTTATCATGTCATTCCTGAGAACAGAAGGACTAACTGGGGAATGAGATAACGCTGGCCCCTCTCTTTCCCTCGCTCGGCCGCGTCTCACTACGGGTCAATGCTCGGCTGTGTTTCGCAGTTCTGCCTGATCAACTCTCTTGATTACCGTACCCGGAGGGAATGTGTGTGCGGAGAGAATCTATTAGAGACATACATTATATATACCAAAGTGTCTTTTATTTATTTAAGTTTATCAGGACCATGAAACAACAATCCATGAAACCAGTTCAATGTTTAAAAGGAGGGGGCTTTGGTGGAGAAATAAGTGAATCTTGGGTGAAACAAAACAACACCTCATATTACTAGTCGTGGTCTGTTGACTTCGGAAGCCATAAAGCTCGTGACTAACGACATGATGCCGCAACACCCTGGCTATCAGCGCTGTTTATGCCGGGACCCCCTGTTATGGATTAAGTGTCCCGTGTAATTGCTGTCATGTTGCACTAATAATATTGCACGCTGAAAAATGGCCCTGGCGATCTCCTCTCCAAATTAAGTTAAACCCATAAACATCGTTTGGAGGAGAAGGGCATGGAGAAATTAACGCTTTACTTTTGATTCATCATCATGTCTAATTTTATCCATTCTCATACATCTACAGCGTGCTGCCTGTGACGATACGGTCTGGCGCTGCATTACAGCAGTCTGTCAAAAAAACGGACACTGACAGGCAGGGAACAAAGTCTGTCCCTGTTACGCACAAATGTCTGATTATTTCTGCCAGGGCAGCCAGCAGGAGTTTTGAAAGTTGCTAATCGTATCAGCAACAGAGAAACTGAAAACCACTGCAAAAACGTTTCATGTGTCAATATACAGGGTCATAAACAAAATAGTTTTTCGGCTTTGGAAGTTTGAAGTTACTGTTCATCTAACAATGACACTTGTCCTTGTTTACTCACCATTATGTTGATTTAAATCTGTTGGAATTTGTTCTGAAGGTTGTCTCAAACTGTGTTCACCCTGTTGTCCTCCACATTAGAAGCCCCATAAAGGACAAGAACAAGACTAGAAGCCTCTTAAAGGACAAAAAGCACCACAGATGGACTATAAACTATAGTCCCTAGGACGTGCTTTAAAGTCTTCTGAAGCCATACGATTGCTTCACTGTAAATCTTATCCTACATTAATATTGTCCTTGTATAGAAAGAGCATGAAATTCATCTATAATAGCCAGCTTGCGAGAAGGCGCACGGAGAGGCAGGTCCTTGGTGGAGAGCCATACCCGCTGACCACATACATAGACTGGAGGAGAGGACCGGTGATGGTCGGCCGCTACCTTGGTCTGGCTCATGGTTCGGGCCAGAACCCCCCTGGCCTTCCTCCACGTGCGACGGCAGCGCTGGACGAAGGCCAGGGCAGACGGGACTGCAGCGTCGGGTTCCTGTGATGGAAACAGAGGGGGGTTATAACCCAAGGAACATTAGAATGGGGACATACCTGATGCAGAGGACTGGAGGGAGTTGTGGGCGTACTCTACCCATGAGAGCTGAGAGCACCAGGAACTGGGATTAGATGATGTCAGACAGCGGAGCATTCTACCAAGATCCTGGTTGGCCCGCTCACATTGCCCGTTGGTCTGGGGGTGAAAACCAGAAGACAGACTCGCCGAGGCCCCGATCTGTCTACAGAACTCTTTCCAGAACTGGGATGAAAACTGAGGACCCCTATCAGAGACCACGTCGACCGGCAAGCCGTGGAGACGGAAGACGTGGTCTACCATCAGTTGAGCGGTCTCCCGGGCAGAAGGTAGTTTGGGTAAAGGGACAAAATGGACCGCCTTGGAGAAGCGATCCACCACTGTGAGAACCACTGTGTTACCTTCGGAGGGGGGAAGCCCAGTGACGAAATCAAGGGCAATATGAGACCAGGGGCGGAGCAGACCAGCGGGAGGGCGGTTGAGTGGCTTACATTGAGCAAACGTGGGGCAGGCAGACACAAACTGTTTGACATCAGCAGCCAGGGATGGCCACCAGAAGCGTTGACGAATGGCAGTCAACGTTCCCCGAGTTCCTGGATGGCAAACCAACCTGGATGAGTGACCCCATCGAGGGACTTCAGGACGCAGCGTGGCCGGCACCGGCAACCTACCCCCTGGACACTCTGCTGGCACTTGTACCCCTCGACCAGCCTCTATCACTCGCCGCTGGATGCCCCAAGAGAGAGCCCCGACCACCACCCTCCCCGGGAGGATGGTTTCGGCCAAAAGCTCCCTCTCCGGGGCCTCGAACAGACGCGAGAGGGCGTCAGGCTTCAGGTTCTTGGAACCAGGCCGGTACGAGAGGGTAAAGTCAAAGTGGCCAAAGAAGAGTGCCCAGCGGGCCTGGCACGAGCTCAACCTCTTGGCTGAACGGATGTAGTCAAAATTCTTGTGGTCCGTCCAGACCAAGAAGGGCCACGCTGCTCTCTCCAACCAATGACGCCACTCACCCAAAGCCAGTCTTACCGCTAACAGCTCTCGATTACCGATGTCATAATTACGTTCTGCAAGGTTAAGACGGTGAGAGTAGAAGGCGCAGGGGTGCACCTTCCCATCAACAGGGGATCATTGAGAGAGAACTGCGCCGACCCCGACATCTGATGCATCGACCTCGACAATAAATTGGTGGGCAGGATCTGGAACAGACAAAACAGGTGCAGAGACAAACAGGGACATTAAAGAATCAAAGGCAACCTGGGCGTCATGATTCCACCTGAACGGCACCTTAGTGGAGGTCAATGCCGTAAGGGGCGCTGCGATGAGGCCAAAGTTTCTGATGAACCGCCGGTAGAAATTGGCGAAACCCAGAAAGCGTTGGAGACCCTTACGAGAGTCGGGGGTAGGCCACTTGGCGACAGCTCTTATCTTGGCAGGATCCGCTATGATACCGTCAGAGGAGATGATGTGACCAAGGAACGTGACAGACTCGGCATGGAATTCGCAGTTCTCCGCCTTAACGAATAGTTGGTTCTCAAGTAGGCGTTGGAGGACCCGTCTAACATGCTGGGAGTGTGCCTGGAGAGAGGGGGAAAATATTAGAATGTCGTCCAGGTACACAAAGACAAACTTGATAATCATGTCACCCAGAACGCTATTGACGAGGTCCTGGAAGACGGCAGGAGCATTGGTTTGGTTAGACCAAAGGGGAGAACCAAATACTCATAATGTCCCGTAGGTGTATTGAAGGCCGTCTTCCACTCATCGCCCTCCCGAATGCGGACGAGATGATAGGCATTGCGGAGGTCTAACTTAGTGAAGACCCGGGCTCCCTGTAAAAGTTCGAAGGCAGAAGACATGAGAGGTAGGGGGTACCAATTCTTAACAGTAATGTCGTTCAAACCTAGATAATCAATACAGGGCCAAAGGGAGCCATCCTTCTTCTCGACAAAGAAGAACCCTGCACCCGCAGGGGAGGATGAGTGTCGGATGAGCCCTGCCAAGAGTGAATCTTGAATATATTTGTTCATGGCCCCTCTCTCGGGAGCAGACAGGGAATAGAGACGACCCTTGGGTGGAGAAGTGCCTGGGAGGAGGTCAATGGCGCAGTCGTAGGAGCGGTGCAGAGGAAGAGAGGTGGCCCGGGACTTGCTGAACACAGTACAGAGATCGTGGTACTCCACCGGAACGCCGGAGAGATCTGCGGGCTGCACCTGCGGATTACAAGACACAGAGACAGGAGACGAGGCAAGACCAAGACAAGACACATGACAAGATAGGCTCCAGGCTAATAGAGAGTTGGTCTTCCAATCCACGTGAGGATTGTGCTGAACGAGCCAGGGATGCCCCAGAACTAACTGGTTTCCCGGGGCATCCAGGACGTACAGCTTTCGTGGTGGTTGCCCGAAAGAAGGAGACTCACACAAGGGGTGACGTGAGTGATAGTAAAGAGGTGACTAACCGCCAACGACCAAGCCTCCATCGGTTTGTCCAGGGGAATGGTAGGAATCCCCCATTCTGGGGGTGGGTAGACGGGTGGGTTATTGGCATGGGGTTCGGAAGTCGTGGCATGAGTGGTGGGATCCCGCTGAATCCCCTCCATGCGGTTGAACAGTTCTGACATCTGGGAGCTAAGAGCCCCTACTTCATGGACGGTGGCATTTAGGCGAGTGGACTGTTGTCCGAGCAAGACACCCTGTTGTGCAAGGGCTGAGCCTAGGGGTTCTGATCCCGCTGACTCCATCTTGTGGTCAGTCTGTTCTGTGAGGAAGGACATTGGAGTCAAACGCTGGGTCAGGCAAGTTTATTTAGAGTACTCCCACACACATCAAAAAACACAAGAACAGAAAATAATCACGGAACGCAAGATAATTCAATGGGGCAAAAAGGCTTGAGCGCTCAGCCAAAAAGACAGTTACTGGGAATGGGAAAAAATAAAAATAAAAGTCCAAATAGCCAAAGGCTGCCCGCGGCAAAGCGGGAGGTGAGAGAGCTGCTAGAGTCCACAAATAAGTCCAGCCAGAGAGAAGCGGTAGACAGGAGAATCCGTAGGCAGCGAGTGAAACTCGAGGAGATCAGTAACAAGAGTTCATAGTCAATTAAATTCAATTTTATTTATATAGCGCTTTTCACAATGTGCATTGTTCCAAAGCAGCTTTACAGGAGAAAATAAGAAAAACTGAAAAACACAAAAAAAGGTAAAAAAACAGCACAGTGCATGGTGTTTATAGAACAATCAAGATTATTCTAGTAAATAATATCTAATAAATGCAGTCTCCCGGTGGTTTATAGTAAATCCCCAACGGTAATCCACGCAGAGCGAGAGAGGTTCCAAACAAGAGTCCACTAGACGGTGATAACTCAGTAATCCTCGTGCGTTGCTCACACAGTCCCACTGAAAGAATCCATGGGTGAAGAACCCTTCGGTAGAGCAGAGAGACTCCCTGGTGGATGGGACGCTTGACTCGCCACGAATAAACTCCTTGAGAGTTCGCCACAGGTAGAAGGCAGACGAGATGGTTAACCAAACAGGAACAGGACTATCAGGATAGGGTGAGCACAGCACTGGAGCCTGGACAGGACACGGTGATCAAAAACCAGATTAAACAAGACAAAACTGGAATACAAAACTAGAGCGTCAAAGATCGCCAGGGGATAAATTCCAACGGACTGACAAAGAACGATGCGAAACACAGGGAATAAAAAGGAAAGCAATCAGGAGGGAAAATGAGAGACCAGTTGGGGAGAATGAACAGTAAAGGAGGAACCAGGTGAATAGGAGAAATCAATAATGAGTAGTAGATAGGATAACAAGGGGGCGGGGCAAAGGACGCGGACTCCGAGCACATGGCAACTGTCAAGTGCTCGACAAAACAAAAACAGAGGACCAGACAGACAAAGACAAGTAGTGCTAGACCCGAGCCATGACAGAAGTAAGCATGAAACGGGAAGTGATGGTGTTTTCTTCTAAATGGTGTTGTTTATTTGAGTGTAATGGCTTCTGGAATGATAAAAATGTAAGGCAGGCTTAATTTTATTCTTGATTGGGACTTGATTGGATTGTTGGAAGCCTGGCCATTGGACAGTCAGTATTGTCCCGCCCTCAGGCCGAGACATGCATTATGTACCTGTCGAGAAGAGATGCTGTTTGGAAAAAAATACCTTATTTATAATAAACACTTCCATATTCCCTACAGTAATACAGTAAAAACTAAGCACAAGGCGACTTGATTCCCAGGTTGATAAGCATATTCTTAATCACAGTCAGAATCTTAATCACAGTCGATTATTTAAACCCTTCTTCACACACACGCTCTTGGATACTGACATTAAGGGGAAATGGCAGCGGCACGAAGGCTTGGGGCGACTCCCATCTGACCCTCTGACAGGCTGCCTCTCAAATGCTTTTTGAAAAGGTGAAATAATGGTGCACTGCCCGAGCATTCATCAACTTTAGAGAACCGTTCCGCCTGTCGCGCTGCCCACGGAACGCATGAGTAATGAAGGGCAAACCAGTGCGCAGCTCCTATGAAGTCTCTCTCATCTGTGTCGCCCCGTCTAAGATTTATTACTGTTAACACGAAACATCTTCCGAATGGGAATAGAGGAACCACAAGTGGAATAAATGAACAGAGAGCGAATGTTGCCTCTTTGCTATCCATCTTGCAATCCCTGTTCTACGACTGAATATATACCTTACTTTTTGCAGAGCGAGGAGCACAGTGTGCTTGCTTTCCTTGTTCTACAGCACATGAAGACTCTCTTAAATAGAAATGAAAGGATTTTAATAAACAACATGTTTTGATTGTAATCATAAGGTCGGAATTGAGAATATTATACAGAATAAAAAATGCAAAATAGATGGAAAGGCAAAAGGCACTGGAAAACCCCTTGAAGAATCCCGGGAACACAAAGTTTAATAATGCCTTCATAGATATTATCACCTCAGGTTTCCGACATGCTCCTCTTTATTTAGATTCCCATCTGTCTATCCAATTTTAAACTAGTTGCAATAATAGTTAGACTATTAGTTACTATCCATTACACACTAAGAGTCAATAATTTTTCCCTTTAGTAATTATATAACGCCCTTGGAGAGATTCCCCATATCACTGGATTTCAAACAGACACTAATGTTTACCAACTACAGTAGATGTTACAGCACCCAACTTCAAACAGGCTTTAGCCGAGCATTTACTTTCACACTGAATTTTACTGCTATACAGTCAAACATCATTTCCTTCCTGATATATGCCTCTGGACTCTTTCATGAGGAGAGCAGAAATAACCATAAACCTCAAAAAATGAAAAATAACACATTCACGGTGCCCATATCAAGTATGTAAGCACGATTTAATCCCACAAATAATGCATTAAAGGAACAGTTCACCCTAGAATTACATTTTTGCCATAATTTACTCACCCTCACTTTCCATCATAAAAGTAATCCACACAGCTCCAGGGTTACATGTCTAGAGTTAATAAATGTCTCATGACACAAAAAGAGCAAAAACAATTTATATTTTGAGCTAGTTTAGTCAAATTTGGATGTAAAATATGTTCTCACTCAAAAACAGCTGCACGCAGGCTCAACTTTTGAATCTCATTAGATATATGCGTTTTTTGGAATGGGTCACTGGGTCACTTGCATTACAAAGCTAGGGACATCCAGGACTTGGATTATTTAAAAAAAAAAACATGAAATTAACTAATAACGCAATTTGACCGATAACTCGCACTAATTTAATAAATGTCTCATAGTTTGAAGTTATATACCATACACCATTTCTTATACATTACATTAAGTTCTGATGTAAGTCTGAGCGTTCTGATGAAACGATTTCATCAATTTATTCATTTTACAACATAACATAACACTGGAAAAATGTATTTCTTATGTAGCATTTTTGTCTGGTTTTTCAGTACAAATATACTGTAAAAAAATCAAGATGCACAAGGAAAGTGCCCTAAGATATTAAATTGTGTCTTCTGAAATAAAATATGAAGTACTTAATAAACAGGTAAGACTTCAAGAATTCAAGTTGATTTTTTGAACCACTGGCAGATATTTTTGCTGGTTTTATGAATAAACCTACTTATCTTTCAGGAAGCAAGCCTTAATATCTTAGGTCACTTTCCTTGTCAAGTAAATCTTGATTTATTAGATATTTGATCTGGAACACAAAGTTATACCATTCAAATACATTACATAAAGTCTTCTGATGAAATTATACAATGTTCATCAATGTTTATCATATTTATAAAAATTCCAACAATACCATGTATTCTATGTTTCATATATATTTGTTCATAATTACATCTCTCTACTTCCGTTTCTTCTGGCTACATGCATGTAAGCTGCTTTGCAACGATGCAAAATTGTGCGCTTAAACAAAACTGAATTGAACTGAATAAATGACATTTTGCTTTTATGGAAAATCAATCACCAAAAGCCTAAATTTGTTAGAACCTTCCCCTTTTCACATGAACCCTAAAAACACACATACTGTATATGATCTCTCCACGTTCACCTCTCTGATACAGGTACAGAGGTTCGTTTGATAGTGCTGCAGAGAACAAGCTCTTCTCTTCCACTGCGAGTTGATCATTTATGAACTTTAGAGCTGTGCTGGTTCATCTATTTTTACCTCCAGGCATCTGCCCGCATGATGGTACAAACGTCAATTTGACTCTTTCAGTGAGCCAGAAAACCCAAGCATATGTTTGCATAGAGAGATGAGTATATTAAGATTCTGTAGAGGACAAAGCATTCCAAATAGTTACATCAGTGTACACGGGCAGTGATTCATGTTCTGGGTGTAAGGGCAAGGGTCAGCTTCAAAACATCCAAGAGCACATTGTAAAACAATTAGGTGTCGCAGTGGCTTGTGTATCATTGTACTGTAAATTAAAAATGGTTCTGCTCTAATGTTCCTCGTGATTACACCAATCTGTCATCAGTTATGTTATGTTGGTTTAAACATGAGCAAAATGATGCTAAACAACAATGAATGAGAATAATATGCCAGTATTTGTGCAGCGGATAGCAGATGTCATCTAAGTGCAGGGTAATTCAGCAAACGTTGATCCACTTTTGTTCCAGACAAAACACATCAACCATATTAAATTGAAAAAGCCCATGGCTAGTGCCCAATTTAGAAGTGCAAATATAATACACCACAATCCAATTACCATCTTACCTGATTCTTTTCAAATACTACCAAAAGGGTTTACACAGATTTGCCTTTTTGATCAGTGACTTATAAAAGTGAAAAATGTGACAGTTTTTATTCATTTGTCATCATAACATAACACTGAAAAAAAATCTTACTTATGTGCATAGCCGCGGGAACGTATTTTGAGCAAGGGGTGCTGTAATCTTTTTGCAAGGGCTAAAGCAGGGCTTAATTTCAGCGCGGAATTGTGGGGATTTCGCATTATTTAAATCATGAAAATCAGCTTTAATTATGCTGGAAATTCCCGCATCGGTGGTATTTGCATTATTTCTGATCATATAATGAAATAGACCCACTGACGAGAACAAAATGAAATCAAAACGTGAAACAGTATGTCTCTATTTGCCACCAGCCCTATCTTTCGCTGAACCCTGTTGAGAATCGCGTGTCTCGCGCACTCACGCTGATACGGGCGTCACACACCGGAATTTACCAAAGTGAGCCAAAGAGCGTTTTCAGTGATTAATGTTCAAAGGCCAAATGTGTTTCAAGTAAAACAGAATAAAAATAGTTAATGGCCCATCCTGCATCAGGAGTAGACTCTGAACTAAAGCTTGCGCATGCAGAAATGTAAGTGTCCAGTGCGTGATACCAGTGTGACCCGAGTTGTGGACGCGACGCGATTATAAGATACAGCATATAAAACAAACACATAAACGCATGTTGTAAGTATGACTATTGCCTATAGCCAATAAGCTGCGCGGCGAAAACCATGGGCAAACGAACCATTCACATGATTAAACTAAACTGCACTCTGTACGGCGACAGCACATAGAAATCAACCCGTACTGACTGTAGACCTATCAGCCACAATCTCAAATTAATATATGATTGTCTTACATTACTGCTGGCCTGCATGCAAAACTCCAAATGTGGCCTTTCTTTCAGGGTTGATGCTGATTAAGTCCCGCATAGGGGCATTAATGTCCAAACTGTCGAGTAAAATAAGTCTAAAATTCATTTTGGCATGACACTCGACCATCATTAACGAATGCCTTGACGTAATGACACAATTGTGTTGTCATTGTGGCTTACCTTTTACAGTGAAGCCATTAATGTTTTCAATAAATATTAGTGAATAGACAAATTAATAAAATGAATGTAAGTTCTTTTTTAATAAAACATTTGTATTTATTTATTTTTGACACTGTTTAAGTTTTTCTTTCACCCCTTTCCGCGGCTATGCTTATGTATTTTTGTCTTGTTCCAGTATACTGTAAATACCTAAAATGAAAGTGCCCAAAGATATTAAATTTTGTTTTCAGAAAAAAAATATTAGGTGAAACTTAATTCAGGTTTATTTTTCTTACACCAATGGCAAATACTTTTGCTTGTTTTATGCATAACATTAATTTTTATATTTTCTTTCAGGAAACAATGTTTAATATCTTAGGTCACTTTTGTTGGTTAAGAATGCATCTTGATTTAAGATATCTGTACTGCAAAACGAGACAAACACACTAAGTTTTTTTTGCAATGAACATACTCATTTCCAAAACTTTTTCCTCCCAAATAATAATTCTTCATAAAACGATCATTTAAATTCCAGATTTCTATTGTGTCTTCTTAACTCCAAGACACTTCCAAAAACATCAGCTACATAACAGCAGCTACACAAATGTCTCATCGTTCATACCATTACATAAAGTGTAATTTTGTCAAAGCCAGAGAGAAAATGCAGTGGCTTATGCGTCACCTAAGCATGAAAAAGCAAAATCAAGTAACACTTCCCCATTGGCATTTTAGGTTGGAGCATAAAACCTTTCATGGACAGAAGCGCTAGAAAAAAGACTATAATTGCACAATCCTTCAATGTGAAATAGCTGATCAACAGACAAGCCAAATTATATCTCCAAACTCGTCTTTCCAATTAACCAGCAGGACAGTGTTTGGATAGATGGAGTTTGTCACAGGCGCGGCCTGACTGGCTTGTTGACGCATCTAAAAAAATCACTTGTGAAATCATCAGTTTAGATTAAATCAGCATTGTCTGCCATGATCAGTTGACTTGAATGATGAAGTGTGTGTAACTAAATCTGAAGGAAAAACTAAAGCGTCAAATAAACCACCATGTCCAAATGGAAGTAATGTTTTCCATACTGTAAAACCAACTAATTTTTTTATCAATAAATTGCTTTTAAGGTAAAGATATTGTAGTCACTACAATATTGATTATAAACGTTACACTAATTATAAAAACACTACCAGTAAATGCATTGAAAAGCAAGTGAAGTGAACATGCTGCATTTATGAAAACATCAGTTTGATGTTACCATTTTGGCAATACTGCACTGTAAGCATGTCCCTTTAAATGAGTACACTGACTACACTGAATAAATAAATAAAGTCCTTTGCGTATACAAAGTAATTTAGATACTGGAAAAGCTCAAAGGCTGTCAACATGAATGCCTGGACATGCTAGCGGCATCAGGGTGAAACAGATTGCTTTCATTACGATAAAACAGGACACTATGCATAATCCCAGGAACACATTGAGAGGGCTTAAATCACGAGGGCTTCCCGTCTAATGGACTGTTGCAAAAGAGGAAAGTAGTCTACATTTGCTGCCTCTGTTTCTGAATGACTGTGGATTGGTCCTCTTTATGAGCTGGGTTTTGTGCGGCATGCAGTGTTAAGTGTTAAGAAAAATGGGATGGTTAAGTGTGAAAGTGAAAATAGCAAAATCACTACAGCCACTATATAGCTAATGAAAAACCTAAAGAGCATGAATGGGGAAAATAGGGTGAGAGAAAATCATGCCTTTCGTTCACTGTATAAAAACTGAAATTAAATGTAGAAAAACGAAAACAGGACAAGATTTAGATGTGCATTATGGGCAGTTGTGGCCTAATGGTTAGAGAGTCGGACTTGTGACCAGAAGGTTGCCGGTTCGATTCCCAGGGCCGGCGGGTAACAACTGAGGTGTCCTTGAGCAAGGCACAGCAATAGCATCCAAGCTGTCCATGTATTTTTAAACATATAGTTTAAAGTACTTCTCCATTTTACTAGACAGGGGGGCAGCTGACAGTCTCACAATGCTGGCGAACATCGTTTATTGTAATCCGGCAAACTTTATGTAAGCAGCGAGTACAAATATTCATCTTCTCCTCTGTCATGTTCACAGCTCTAGGCAGAGATGAATGGCTTCCGGTGGGGCAGCGGATGTTGTCTCGCACCCTGAGCGTAAACGCAGAAGTGACCTTGCATTGAGTCTATTCATCCAGTTAAGAGTTGTTCTACCACTGAAATAATTTTAGAGACATTATTTTAAGGTCGAAAAACTACAAAGTGTTGCTTTAAGAACAGTTCAAACTTAATATTTGATTTAAAAAGTCATATTTTCACTCTTTGTCTTTCACATTGCTATTGGGTGACTTTGTCATTCCTGAGGTTTGTTTCTGTTAGAATTCAACAGACACTGGACAGGAATGTCTGCAATACATGTACAGTAGAAATTATGTTTTAAGGCAAAACTGGCAAAACTCTTAATTATGTTACAGAGTTGTATTTCTAATGCTTTGTAATGTAATTTGAATGAATGTGCATTTGTTATCACACCCTAACATTTATACCAGTACTAAAATGGGCCTGTAGAAATGTCCAGTCATACTGTACCACAGCTGATATTTCAAAACATTTCCTCTTCACTGGGTTAAGAAGTGAAAAATAGATGGGCCAAACATCTCTGCAATTTTCCGCTCGGCTGCCCGCTTGCACTGTCTGTGTCACAAGGTCTCCCCTAATGTCACCTAGTCATTACTCCAGCCAGGAAATGTCAGCGCAGCGGCCGCAGTGAGCAGTTGTACTCCTCTGATGGCTTCTCTCCAACATGATTACCAATTAGTAATGATGTGGCAAATCACCCTAACGGTCAGAGCAGGCTGTTCGAGAGAGAGCGTGTGTGTGTGTTATTTGGCAGAGAGCGAGAGAAATGTTGCAGGAGATCTTTCTGCCTAATTCATTGGGCTGGGGAGCTGCTGGTGGCAGTCTCATCTTTCATACAAAGTGTTAGCACCTATAACACTTCAGCAAGTGGCTTGTGTGGACGTCTGGGCCTCTTTCTCAATATCTGTCATCTAATTTTCTTTTGCTCTCTGCTTTGCTTAGATTTTCTTCTTTTTCTGTTGTTGCATAGATCTGTCTCTGCTCTGTCCTCTGCATGCTGGGAGCGTTATCTGATGTTCAGAGCATCAGAGAGGGAGGCAGCAGTCACACTTTGAAGACTGCAACATAATGAAATATTCATAGATTTTCTATTGAGCACCGTGTCTGTGTGGTTTTTCATGAATGTGTGTGTACTGTAGCTTTGAGTGCATGGCAAGTTTGCTGTTCCTGAGGCTTTGAGTCTCTACACTATAAAAAATGCTGGGTTGTTTTCAACTCATGGCTGAGTCAAAAAGGGACAAACCTAACCATTGGGTTAAATTAACCCAGAAAGTTTTTTATATTTGACCCAACCATGGAATGAAACAACCTAGCATTTTGGGCTGAAACAACCCAGCATGTGTTAATTTTGTCTCTTTAGAAACAATCATAGGTTGAAAACAACCCAGGGTTTTTTGTATTTACATGGGATACAGATTACTTATATTCTGTTGATTATTATAAGAGTAGAGTAGTAAATTATTTTGTTATTTACTCGCCCTCATGTCATTCCAAACCTGTATGATTAAATCTCTTGCGGAACACAAAAGAAGATATTTTGAAGAAGGTATGGACACAAAACCCACTAAAAAATTTCTCGCAATATCTTCCACAGAAGAAAGAGTCATGCAGGGTTTGAACGACATGAGGGTGAATAAATGATGACAGAGTTCGTGCAGTATACTGTAAAAAGTGATTTGCAATTTGGTTTGGTTACAGCAGTGGTGGACCAATCGACCAGTAAATTTTGTTGGTAGAACTTAATGTAGTCAGGTCATTTTTATAATATTAATCCTTTGGTTTTTTTATTATATTTTTGCCTTTAGCACATTTTAGGTTACCTGCCAAGCATTTTTTATAATAAAGATGCTTGCACGGGGTGTCATCCTTTATCCTCTTGTCCCTAAAATTGAATTTCCTTTCATTTCATTCTTGGCAGCTTTTGGAGACCCAGCTGACCCCATTTCGTTCTTATGATGGATTCTGTTTTTTCTTTATGTGCACAGAGATGATTCCCTGCTCAATCTAAATACAGCCTTTACAGTTGAGTATTTTTGCTGTGTAGTAATTTTTTAGATTTTTAGATTTAGATTCAATTTATTGTCATTGCACATGTACGAAGGTACAAGGCAACGAAATGTGACCTCTGCATTTAACCCATCCAGAGAGTAGTGAACACACGTACCCCCGGAGCAGTGGGCAGCTATCACTGCAGCGCCCGGGGAGCAAGTAGGGGTAAGNAAACCTAAAGAGCATGAATGGGGAAAATAGGGTGAGAGAAAATCATGCCTTTCGTTCACTGTAGAAAAACTGAAATTAAATGTAGAAAAACGAAAATACGACAAGATTTAGATGTGCATTACTACACAGCAAAAATACTCAACTGTAAAGGCTGTATTTAGATTGAGCAGGGAATCATCTCTGTGCACATAAAGAAAAAACAGAATCCATCATAAGAACGAAATGGGGTCAGCTGGGTCTCCAAAAGCTGCCAAGAATGAAATGAAAGGAAATTCAATTTTAGGGACAAGAGGATAAAGGATGACACCCCGTGCAAGCATCTTTATTATAAAAAATGCTTGGCAGGTAACCTAAAATGTGCTAAAGGCAAAAATATAATAAAAAAACCAAAGGATTAATATTATAAAAATGACCTGACTACATTAAGTTCTACCAACAAAATTTACTGGTCGATTGGTCCACCACTGCTGTAACCAAACCAAATTGCAAATCACTTTTTACAGTATACTGCACGAACTCTGTCATCATTTATTCACCCTCATGTCGTTCAAACCCTGCATGACTCTTTCTTCTGTGGAAGATATTGCGAGAAATTTTTTAGTGGGTTTTGTGTCCATACCTTCTTCAAAATATCTTCTTTTGTGTTCCGCAAGAGATTTAATCATACAGGTTTGGAATGACATGAGGGCGAGTAAATAACAAAATAATTTACTACTCTACTCTTATAATAATCAACAGAATATAAGTAATCTGTATCCCATGTAAATACAAAAAACCCTGGGTTGTTTTCAACCTATGATTGTTTCTAAAGAGACAAAATTAACACATGCTGGGTTGTTTCAGCCCAAAATGCTAGGTTGTTTCATTCCATGGTTGGGTCAAATATAAAAAACTTTCTGGGTTAATTTAACCCAATGGTTAGGTTTGTCCCTTTTTGACTCAGCCATGAGTTGAAAACAACCCAGCATTTTTTATAGTGTAGAGACTCAAAGCCTCAGGAACAGCAAACTTGCCATGCACTCAAAGCTACAGTACACACACATTCATGAAAAACCACACAGACACGGTGCTCAATAGAAAATCTATGAATATTTCATTATGTTGCAGTCTTCAAAGTGTGACTGCTGCCTCCCTCTCTGATGCTCTGAACATCAGATAACGCTCCCAGCATGCAGAGGACAGAGCAGAGACAGATCTATGCAACAACAGAAAAAGAAGAAAATCTAAGCAAAGCAGAGAGCAAAAGAAAATTAGATGACAGATATTGAGAAAGAGGCCCAGACGTCCACACAAGCCACTTGCTGAAGTGTTATAGGTGCTAACACTTTGTATGAAAGATGAGACTGCCACCAGCAGCTCCCCAGCCCAATGAATTAGGCAGAAAGATCTCCTGCAACATTTCTCTCGCTCTCTGCCAAATAACACACACACACGCTCTCTCTCGAACAGCCTGCTCTGACCGTTAGGGTGATTTGCCACATCATTACTAATTGGTAATCATGTTGGAGAGAAGCCATCAGAGGAGTACAACTGCTCACTGCGGCCGCTGCGCTGACATTTCCTGGCTGGAGTAATGACTAGGTGACATTAGGGGAGACCTTGTGACACAGACAGTGCAAGCGGGCAGCCGAGCGGAAAATTGCAGAGATGTTTGGCCCATCTATTTTTCACTTCTTAACCCAGTGAAGAGGAAATGTTTTGAAATATCAGCTGTGGTACAGTATGACTGGACATTTCTACAGGCCCATTTTAGTACTGGTATAAATGTTAGGGTGTGATAACAAATGCACATTCATTCAAATTACATTACAAAGCATTAGAAATACAACTCTGTAACATAATTAAGAGTTTTGCCAGTTTTGCCTTAAAACATAATTTCTACTGTACATGTATTGCAGACATTCCTGTCCAGTGTCTGTTGAATTCTAACAGAAACAAACCTCAGGAATGACAAAGTCACCCAATAGCAATGTGAAAGACAAAGAGTGAAAATATGACTTTTTAAATCAAATATTAAGTTTGAACTGTTCTTAAAGCAACACTTTGTAGTTTTTCGACCTTAAAATAATGTCTCTAAAATTATTTCAGTGGTAGAACAACTCTTAACTGGATGAATAGACTCAATGCAAGGTCACTTCTGCGTTTACGCTCAGGGTGCGAGACAACATCCGCTGCCCCACCGGAAGCCATTCATCTCTGCCTAGAGCTGTGAACATGACAGAGGAGAAGATGAATATTTGTACTCGCTGCTTACATAAAGTTTGCCGGATTACAATAAACGATGTTCGCCAGCATTGTGAGACTGTCAGCTGCCCCCCTGTCTAGTAAAATGGAGAAGTACTTTAAACTATATGTTTAAAAATACATGGACAGCTTGGATGCTATTGCTATTAGCATCTAGCACGTAACGTTAAGGCTGGATAACAATGAATGACATCATCTTTACAGTTTATCAACGATTTTCAGCCCTTAAATACCTTTACCTTTAAACAACAAATTTGTATGAATCTGACCAGATATCAATAACACAGTTCCCGGTAAGACACATTTGTTTACATCTGTCATATGGCTCTGATATGCAGGTTTGCAGTAAATAAACTTAAATTTTGATGTTTTTTAATAAATGGTAACGTTCTCACTTACCTCCAATTGTTATGTTACGAGTGTGATTTTCGAATCATTAATACTAGGTGTAGTATTAGGAACCGGCGAACATTCAAACACTTTAATCAAAATAAATAAACAATAACAATAAACAGCAGTAAAAACAGGCAGGCAGCCCCTCACGGACGACTGCCGGCCACACGAACATAAACAAAACTTAACATTTACGGGCCCGGTCCTCTCTCGTAGGCAGTGCCGTGTGGCAGTGCGGGACCGGTGCACGTACAGCTGATACTCATTATCACTCACGCCACCGGCCCCGCCTTCCTGCCCCACGGCTCTCGTCCCGCCTTCCTCGCTACATACCCCCATCGCCCCTCACAGGCCGGGGGGCACCACCGCGCCTGTGCTTACTCCACCCGGGGGGGCCCCCCCTTGAGAGCCCCAGCGCCTCCCTCCTCTATGGCCGCCACCCCACCTCGGCCCAGGAGCACGGCAGCGAGGTCCTCATCCCAGCCGATTCCTCTTGCTCCAGCACCACCGCCTCGGGCAGCCGCTGGCGGACGTCCCTCGTCCGCGCTGCCCGAACTCCTCAGCACCGCAATGCCCCTCGGCGGCGAGGGCTCTTCGACAGCATGTCCCTCCTTCCTCCCAGATTTCGGCACCAATGTAGCAATATAATCCCACAGGAAGGAAGAAGGACGAGGTTGGCGAGACTGACACGGGTTTTATTACGACTTCCACACGGAAGCAAACAGTACTACAACAAAAATACAGGTGGCCTCCTTCAGCACACCCTACGAAACTTTATGCTCGAGGCAGAATTCTTTCGGATCCCCTTTCCTGGTCCGGATCTCCTGTCAGCAGCCCGTGTCAGTCCATGAGTCTCTCACTCTCTGTGTGCTGCTGCTGCCGTTTTATCTGCTCTCTCCGCGCCCTTACTGGAATTAGACACAGGTGTTGATTGTTTGCACGTGTTCTCTTTACTCACCGCTCGTCTCCCGGCTCTCTCTCCCGTTGCGTCCCTCGCTAAACCACGCCCCCCTCGCCACACTAGGGTATGTCTATTTTATCAGCTTCCAGTCAGAATCAGATGACAGAGGACATCAGCGAGAGGACGACATATTTCAGAATTATAATGAAGTCAGAGAAGACACAAAGTTTAGGAGCAGGACAGGACACACCAAAACATAGCTGTGACCTTAAGCTTCAATTTATTGTTTAAATTTTGTGTAGTTTCCAACGATCACAGACAAAGTCGTACTGTTAACCACAATAAATGTGAGAAATGGTTAAAGGGGTCATATGACACGGCTAAAACGAATATTATGGTTTGTTTTAGATGTAATGCAATGTGTATACACGATTTAAGGTTAAAAAACGCTGTATTTTCCACATACCGTGCATGTTTGAATCTCCTCTTTTCCCCGCCTCTCTGAAACGCGCGGATCTTTTACAAAGCTCATTGCTCTGAAAAGCGAGGTGTGCTATGATTGGCCAGTTAACCAGTGCATAGTGATTGGTCGAATACTGCAAGCATTTGATGGAAATGTAACGCCTCTTACCATATTCGGAACATTGTGTTCCCAAGCAATTGTACTGACAGGTAATAAAATGTCATCGGTACTTTCCTTATCAATTCGAGCCCGAATAAGGTTTTTAAAAAAAATATTATGTTAAATAGTTAAAAACTATAGCTAACTGTTTTACCTTTTATATACGATGTTATAAAGATGTGCCGTTAGTGATCAACCAGTGTTACGCCATGTCTTGTTGCGGCTCAACAAAGACAATAAACCCCATTATAAACACAACATTTGTTGCCTCTAGTTGGAACATAATTACTGATTATTATTAGGACTTATGTTGTCTTTTTTCACGTTGCGCGCGTGTCTGCATTTGCAGATCACAAACACACGACAAACTCAACTCGCGATAGTCCGTAACAAAGTTTTTTACAATGGAAATATACTAACAGGCTGCGAATCTGAAGCGCCAGACTGTCCTTGCGAAGTTGTAATGGTTGGAATTGCCCCACTTTTTAACAAAAGCTTTCGTGCACAGCCGGCCTTGATCTCTCCCAGGTTCATGAAGCAATCATCTGTGAAATGAGCTGCACACACTTGAATATTCGGATTGTACTGTTCTGGAGCAGTATTGTAAATAAAATGTAACCATTCGTTTTTAGTTGTCTCATCTTTTGGAAGGGCAAACAAAGAGGCTTTCTTTTCGCAACGAAACACACAGCATCTCCACGACATGGCTGCGGCAGCGACGATACAATGAGATTTACAAGTACGCCCACCTTACTTGCGTATAGTCAACGGGCTTAGTCAAGTCTTAGTCAAGTCATACCACGAAATGACGTACATTCGTGGGGGTGTGGTTACACGAGGCATTTCAGGCAGGTCTGGGTGAGCATTCGCTTTTAGATAGAATGCATCTTTTGTTCCGACACTTTAATTTTTGCAATTTTACGTGTCTAATACATGCATGGGCAACTTATAACACACCAAAGACACAGAAAAACACATATTCGCGCCATATGACCCCTTTCAGAAGGATAACATGAGAAGAACAGGGACATCTTTTGAAATAGCAGTGAGCATTTTTACTGTGAATTGTGAGAATTTCATATAGACCATTCATTTTAATCATTTTAAATATTAAAATATTTTACTTTACAATATTCCAATATAAAACCTTATTTAAATCAAAAGCATTTGTTTGACGTATTTAATAGTTTTTGTATTTGCATTTTACTTGACAATTTTTCTGTATCAGTTATTATATACAATGGATCACATTTTGATAATAGAATATCTTTATTGTCATGTCACAGCTGCATACAACGAAATTTTAGCTACAGACATAAAAGTACACACTAAAGGTCTTTGCACATACAGTCCGAAATTTTCGTATGCGTTTTTTCGTATTTGGCTCTCGTTTGTAAGGTGTCTCTGAATTGTTATAAAAGGCCACTCAAAATGCTTGCTGCGGACGCAAAAACGCAGGAAATCGAACCCGGTCCGAATTTTTTATGACGGACGAAAATTTCGGAGGCAGTGTGTAAATGTGATTGACACAACGTGAGTTTGCCAAAAACGTATTTATTTTTTAACGTGCGGAAATTTCGGACGCAAATTTCGGACTCAATGTGCAATGGGCTTAAGAACAAAGATATGGATGACTGCACAAGCACATATTATGCATATTACGTACAGAAACAAATATGTACAGTACAGAAATGTCTAACACCGTGTCTACACCGACAGGCGCGACGCACCGCATCCAGTGTGGACAAAATTTAAAATTATAATGGATTCTAATGCATTTCTAATGTCTTTTGTCATGTTGCGTCGCGTCCGGTGTAGACACGGTGTTAGTATATATTTATATAATAATGTTATTTTTATTTAACGTTACATTACAATCTGTACAAATAAAACCAAATTAATGTATCCACAGTGTTACGTTTATTCTTTAGCATTAGCTAATAATAGCGCTTTCACCAATAGACCGTTTGATCTTCAGTAGCTGACGTGCTGTGGCTCAATCACATAAGCACTCTTAAAGTGATGACAACAAACTGTAGTACCAGTTAATGTTTAAATCCTTAAGTGTAATAAAGTAAATCCATGCTCGGAACATGATTAAATCTCTGTGAAGCTTCATAAAAGGGGACACAGACATGCCTGAAGGAACCACAGTCACGTATGTATTTAACCCTCCTGTTATGTTTGGGGTCAAATTGACCCCAAAGCGACTTTTAATTTATTTTTTTAAATATGCTAAATACATATTTAAAACTTGATTCTTTCTGACTTTTTATAATTTCATTAAAGTAGTTCATAGACATGTTTATCTTATGTTACAGAGTTTCCAGAATGTCTGTACACATTTAAACCTAATCGTTGATGTTTGGGGTCATTTTGACCCCAAGTTCTTTTTATGCTTAACTTTCTATGCTAAACATTTTTTTGTTCTATTTTACCTTTTCCTGATGAATCTCTCTTGCCAACATAAGTAAAATATTAGATTTAGTTTGTACTTATTGTATCAAACATCAGAAACACACACACACACACACACGCAAAATCTGCACAACAGATTCCCAGTAGCAAAAAAAGTACTAACTATTGTGAAATTGTATTTAGTGTTCAGTTTACATTTACAATTTTGCATTTTGGTGGATCTTTTTATTCAAAATGACTGGCAGTGAACAGGGTATACTGCAGTGTATGGGACCCATGACCGATGCTCTTTCAACTGAGAAACAGGAAAACTTTTGAAGCTGTTGAATGTTGTTTTTTTGTGTGTGTATGTTTATACATATGTATAGCCTATATGTTTGTGTAGCTCAGATGGTAAAGCATTAGCAGTGCAAAGGTCATTGGTTCAAAAGCCAGGGAACACGTATTGTGTATAAAACAATGTATACTGTAGATACAGTATACAAATAATGTATAGCTTGAATGCATTTACCCTTTGAAAAAAACTTGCATCAAATGTAAAAAATGTTAATATTATCCTAAATATTCTATAAATTAATGTGGTGCAAAATGCTGTTTCTCTAGGTAAACGCAACAGGTTACTTGTACAAAAAATATATATAAATATTAAGAAATTATGAAAAAGATGTGTTTTTTCTTAATACTAAGTAAAATAGTAGGTAGGTAAATTGTGAGTAAATAAATAACAAAACATAAAACTTTCTTTTTGAGCAATTTTGTATAAATGTTTTGTATATTTTGTATATCAAAATGACTCCACACATTAAAAGTGTTGCTAAAAATTGAACATAATAGGAGGGTTAAACAATGCAGGTCATGACAAAACTAAAGTTTCGTATTATAGCACCCGTTATATGTTTAATATATAGTATTTTAACAATACGATGCATTTCACTAATCTATATTACACGTTAATTCCCCCAACAACAAGCACTGGTAAAGCACATTTGCTAAGGGGGAATACCACCCGGAAGCTTTCCCGCCCCCTGAGATTTTACCGGAAATACGTAGGCAGCACTCCGTGCACTGAGTGCATTCTACTCCCACTGCCACCTGAGCAGCCTCATAGCTGCTACAACCACCCTCTTTGTTCGGATCGGTACACACAGCCCTGCCCATCCCCTGCCTGTGGAAGAGTGTGTCATGATGGTTTCCAAACTACGTTTCTGTATTTGCCCGGTAGTAAACAAATTCACGTGTATTGCGCTGCCCCCGAGGAAGCTTAAACATTGACATTATTTACGATACTGGTAACAGACAATTGCTCTTATCAACCACATGGGGGAACCGTGAGCAAAAGTTCTATAATGTTACTTAAAAATACATGTAAAACATTAGTTTTGTGGGGTTTTTTTTTAATGAACATGAGCCTGTTTACTTAGCAGTATTCAAGATCTGGAAGAACTGCACCTTGTCTAATTTTTCTGCAAATAAATGTAAAATGTAAATTTTCTTTGGAAGAAATGTTGTCAGTTCACAGAATGAAACAAAAGTGGTTGTTTCACTTAAACACTTAATTAATAAAATAGTTTTATCTGTGAATTTATTCATTTTATTTGTTTATTCTACTATAATTTGGTCACATTCTGTATATATTTTTTATAATATATTATATTTAATAAAATACTTTAAAGCGTTACAATACATATGGTAATTTTGCTATAATTATTTAGATGGAAAGGACATGCTTGACGTAAAAAATACACATGGAATGGACTTTACTTTGGGAAGTGTATACAAACTCTCACATGTTTCTCTCTGAATCAAGTAAAAAAATATATACTGTACATGTGTTTGGTTTATCTGCTGTGGAATTCCTGAGCTTTTCTCATTTGGCCTAATTGTTCCCTACCTTAATCTAGTGCTGACACAGTCAGAGCGATAGTCTGGCCAATCCTCCAGTGTGTCTTCCATTAGCAAAGGATGGTCACCATCCATCACTCTAAGCTTGGAATAACCTCCAGTCAAAATGAACAAAAACCCAACCTCAGCTCAGTCTCAGAATGGCAATCCCTCCAAAGCTTTGAGATAAGGCCTTTTAAGTTTAATGAGTGGAAACATTCTATGTTACATAACATCATGTTCATGCCAGACTGATGAGAGACCTCGCTGGAATGACCACTAGCCTGGACTGCTTCCCATTCGGCTGAGAGAAAATTGATTCGTAAATGTTATTGACATAATGCGAGCCATGAGACAATGGGGGAGCAAACTCCCCATCCCACTGAAATTAATAGCCTGTATCAAGGGCTCAAGCCACACAAAACCTATTGATGCCCGAGCTGGAGAGGAGGCAATGGAAGTATGATAAACGTTAAGATGAGGTTTTCTTGTATTATATGAGAGCACTTTCACTAATCTATTGAGATGTGGCCCCCATGACACCAACTATTGCTGTGAGCTGGGCATAACCCTCAATAAAAACTAAATTAAACATAGCATTTATGGCGACCTCACAGTAGTGGCAGTGTGATGTTACTCTGAGGTTTTCCAAAGAGGTCATGCAAAAATCTGAACCATTTAAGACATCATGGAAACAAGGAAAACAGTTGACATTTGTGACATTACTGTGTCGCAAAGAGTCCATCTTCACAATCTCACAAAAAAATATAAAAAGGAAGAATATAGGTGGTTGCTGCAAAACTGTACTGTCAATTCAAACAGCTGAGCAAGAAAATATCCATTTCGTCTGAAAATATAATGAGATCTAGGATTCAAACCTGAAAATAAATAACGTTTTTAGATGCTGAAAAAGTTCAAACACTATGGGGCGGTTTTCCGGACAGGGCTTAAGCCTAGTCCCAGACTAACTTAAATGTTAGAGGTGACTTGTACTGACATATCATAAAATATATCAGTGAGACTGTTTTGTCTCAAGATGCACACCAGTGCATCGCAGCGATGGCCATTATCATCCTCATTATCATTCCCACCAAACACCTGCAGTACAATAAAGCAGTCAAGTAAACAGGCATGATGACAGGATAAAGACACTGTACCTTTCATCTCTCCCACGTCTAAAGTCTTCCCCAACTGTTACAGCAGGTCTGCGCGTGCTGCGTTCTTCTTGTGCTTTTTGCCGTCGTAGTGTTGATGCGCCATTCCAGGGTTGTTGAACCAAGCGTTACAGAGTTGACAGTAGCGGTCGGAGTCCCGGTGCTGACGGTTCAAGCTAACAGGTGAGGTTTCTGAGGAGGGTGTCTTCACGGGACTAGGTGACTCCTCTGAGGGTATAAAACAGTAAACAGAGACTTAGAAATGGGGTCGATATTTAGTACATGCTTAGACGTCAGTGCAACAGAAAGCATGATGCAAAGATTGGCAAGCAGGGACAGGAAGTTCATAATTCCATTAGTTCTCTACATTGAATTGGATAAAGGTTTTTGTCATTGGTGAAATTGAATTCTGTTTGAATAAACTTAGGGATGCATTATTTCCTCTAGGATCTAGGATGCAATTCCCATGCTTCTCCAGAGGAATGAATAGGGTTTAACAAAAAAAATGCAGGGTAGCCTAGTGGTAAGCTCATACTAAGTGCGTTAAAAAACTTGGGAGCACAAGAGGTCGGCACTCTTCAGACTCTCCATATTCGTTTCACACTGTCTGTATGTTGGTTGCAATCCAGATAGCTGACACAGCTTCTAGACCTTTTCTGTCAAGCTCACAAAACAACAGGGAAAAGCATTTCCCATTTAATTCCATTTTTGTCCCAGCTAACCTAGTACTTTTTACTTCTTGGATAGCCCTATTTAACAAACAGCATGTGCAGCTTTTTAAGTTAAAGTGTGTGTTTTGTGAAAAGCTTGCTTCTGATCTTGACAGCAAACACAATTACTGGAATTATTCTACCCCTCTGTTTAGCTGTACACCACTATATGAATAACAAGCTGTTGTCAAAGCCTTTATTAGGAAGATGAAGCTTTGCATTGTTTCTGACAGTGTTCAAGCATACACACAAACATTGTTTTTAAACATGGCCAATTATAATGCCAGCATTATCACACAGCAGAAGCAGCAGCACAAAACACAGAATCATAATGCAGGCCCCAATAAACAATTTTAACAATTGAGTGCATTCACCATCCTACCACAGACAACGTTTACAAAAGCTCGGTTCAGCATCCACATCGCATCCTATTATGCGGCGAAGGGGGGAATGGAGAGAATTGGCCACTTCGTGTCTAAGTCTGTCAGTGTTTATAGGAGTCATTGAGAGGTGGAAGTGATCTAAAGTGACCCAATATCTGGCCGAAAGAGGTTGTGTTCACATTTACACTGACAGCTTCACTGCAACAGGGATTTAAAGTGTGCAGGAAACAGAGGGGGAAACCAAATGCCAGTTTAGAAATTTTGATGAAGCAACAACTATCTGTACAATAAAACCCAAGAAACTCTGTCTTTAAGCTGAATTCATATCTTTATGCTTTACACAATAACTTTATCGTGCTGAACTTACTTTCACACAGTCCAAAGAGGGCAAATCAGGGATAAACAATAAAAAAATTTCTGCTGGCTTAGATGGGTGAGTATGTTGGATTTGTGCTTGCAGGGTCAATATTTTTTTCAAGCTCCACCACTATTTCCTTGCACAGTCTTCTTTATAAAAGTTACTGAATTCACAAAAATGTGTTTATATATTTTTAATCATTCTTTAAACAACATTTACAAGCAAATGCTAAGGCATTTAAAAAAAAGGAATAACAGTGCAACACTGGTGCAATATGAAAAGTGACTATTCTATCAACTACTGTATTCCAATTATTTAGCAATTTCTTATTCTCATTGGCTCTGGGAATCAACACATTTGAACATGTATTATATTTTAATAGCTTAATAGTGACTGCAAAGCTATAGCAGGGGCTCCACATACAGTTAGCTTCAGAAAGCTTTGATTTATCAGCACATTTGTGAAAACTGGGACACCTACGAATGAGAGATGTTGAAAGGGAAAGTATTCTGCCAAGAAAATGCAAGAGTGCCAAAATATGCATTATTCCTCCATTCTGTTTTTTACTCTTTAGTCTTGCATTTCATTTCCAGAAAGGTTTATAATGAAATAACACACTCAGTCTGGACCAAATTGAATTTGTGCAATTAACAGCCACTTCTGCGAAAATTACATTTGATACCGTAAATTAAAATGCTGTATGAGATGTAAATTTAAGGAAGATGAATGCGCTGCCACACGAGAACGTGACAGCAGAGCCAAAAAGCAGCTCTATTTTAATAAAGCTTAATCTAGTTTACTTCACTGACCGATATTTTTGTCTTCTTTGTAAATAAACACTGTTTGCAATGTGGCAAGACTAGATAAGAAAACAAGGCATATGTGGACACATAGGTTGTCATGACAATAAATAAAATGTTAGCGGAACAAGCAAATACTTAAGTGACAGGAAAATAAAGCATGTACTATAAACTCAAACTCTGTTAAGCCCTGGCTGCCATTATAGCTAAAGTATCTGACAGACTCTATAGCAGTGAAACACTATGGATATTAGCAGAATCTGGCACTGAAACATTGGACTATTGATTTACAAGCTCAGGGGTATACAAAATGGCATCCATCAAAAAAAGTTATTGTTTCCAGTAAACAAACGCAAGACCAAGACCATTCTTGTTCAGTTTAAAGCAACAGTGTATTATTTTGCTGCAGACACAAGATTCTAACATTAACATTATGCTAATAATTTCAAATCTGATTTATTTAAATTAAAATGTTACAGGTTAAGCATTTTTATTCTTCAAAGGGTGTGGCATATGTCTTACATGTGTGGTATTAACTGTGCCGGAGGTCCTTGCAGAAATATCACCAAGCGATCCATTTCCTTCCAAGTCTGCAAATTCTGGGCACATTTAACATCTTAATAGCTGAGACACTGAGCACCCACAAAAATGATAAAGGATAAATGAATATATTCCCAGGGATGTCCCCAATAACACTATCACTCACAATCGCAAGTCTCCCGATGCGGGCGGTACTGTCTCGCCCAATATAATTACTTCAGCCATACTTCTGCCTTAATAGTTCTTCTATATTGCTTAAATTAAGTTCAGTGCCACAGGTGAGAGAAGCCTGTGACATAAAGTCATTCATTACCAGTATCTCAATTCTACTTAATGTTTTTATGGTCACCAGGGGTGGGCATAACCTCATTTATAACTGTTACTCCCCAATCTGGTTTTGGGCATGAAACCAGCTCTTCTACATCATTTAAGTGTATCATTAGCACCTTACTGTTGGCTCACCCACTGTGCTTCTTGTACCCGGTCCCGGAAAAGAGCGATGCTCATGTCTGATCTTCCACAAAAACCCTTCCATTTATACGCTGGCCTTTGCCTGGATACTGTAGTTGCCGTATAAAAGCACTTTAAAATCACTTAGAAGGCTCCCGAGTATCTCTGGTTAAAGAAAGGCTATATATAACGGGAATAGAATTAGGTACGGTGAGGGAATTGCAGGGCTGAGAAGAGTGAAAACCAGGGTAGGAGAAAAACTTTGTAATGCAGTGTATTGAAGTCTCTTATAAAAATCAGTTCATGGCCACTTGACTGTTTTTTTTTTTTTTTGAGGACATATGCAGATTGACTGGCAAAGATTTGCAGAGATTTTAAACATTAATGGGGTTCTGTGACAGGAAATAACATTGAAACACCAGGTAATTTCAGGTGACAGTTTGCAATACGGGGAAATGCATCTTTCGCAAGATATATTGTAGGCACAAAGACAGCATGTGAATTTGGAAAACGTAAACATGGAGAGCAACTATAAGAAATTCATACCAACACTATTTTGTTGAACAACTGCTGTCACTATACCCTCTGTAGCCTGGTCATATTTATTGTAGTTAGATTTCACTATTCTAAAATGTCTTAAGCTGAGAATACTACACACCCATTGGTAGATGAAAACATGATCAAATTAGTCAAAATATTTATTCTACAAAAATGAAAGGCAAAACATGACATTGGAAATTATATTATAAATGATGGGTGTAAAACTGAAAATCTGCAAAGCTTTCTGTGAAAATCTCTGGCAAAAGCTGCACTGCCATTTTAAGATTTGCACTGCAACATTTGGTTAATAGAAGTAAAAAAGGAAGTTCTGTCTCTTGGAGAACTGTAATGCAAATCCTTTAAACCTAAAGCAAAATTTGAGTTCAGTTAACAAACTTCTGAATAAACTCATTGGTTTTACTCATATCTCATACAAGAGCACTGTAAACAGCTTTAACTGGCAGAAAATGACACAGACTTCAGAAAGTGAACTTCACATGCAGTCTTATCCTAATGCAATGGATGTATGAAAGATTCAGTTTTTGGATCAACCAGAAAAGGATCAAAGGCTTTTCTCTTTTTAAATCCTTGCAGTTATCCGCTTTCCTCTCTGAAAAGTCTTTACTGGAATTACGATTTCCTTACCACTGAATCTCATCCTGTATCCTTCATTTATAAGCCTGCGCATTTTTGATGCAGCAGATATTTAGTGTTTATAACAGAAAAAAAGTCTTAACAAGAAATTATATTTTACATTAAACAAATACAGAGAACTTGACTGCTCTCATAGGTGGAATAATTGTGTAACTTGAAAATGACAGTTTCTGTAAAATGCTTTATCTGGTTCACACCTATACAAAGTTGAATTAACCAGAGGCACAAAAAATAATAATTTACTGTAGTAACAGGAAGCAATTACACAGGAGGCTGGACCTGACTGCAAACCACACTGCTGAGTAATTTGATCAGATGGATGTAGCAGCCTCAAATGTCATGTATAAATGAACAAATGTACATGTAGGTCAATACATGCAGTCCTCCGGTGGTTTCCCATTTGTCTTACTGAATACAGAAAAGTTAGGGAAGGGGAGGGGATGTCTTGTGTTATTGGCTGATGTCAGCCAGAAACAACAGTGTTTCCCAGGAGACGAGAGGGGCACAGAGCAGCCGCTTCAATTCTCAGTGTTGGGCAGAAATCAGTAAGTGTGGCCTGTGAATGGCCTGGTTTTATCCTTTACGCAGACTGTGGTGGACCCAATCGGATCACAAGCCTTTAGAGAATAAATGTTCTCTTATTAAGTCCAGTTCACACCAAGGGTGATAACTATGAAGTTTTAAAAATCGCTCAAAATCGTTCAGAGAACAGCACTGTCTACAACAATAATGATAACAATACAAAAAGGAACAACATCGTTGGTATCACTTTCAGACTGATTTGTTCCAGCTGATGAGCGAAAAAATTTCGACGACCAATAAAATCTATTTAAATTTAAAGGCTTGTGCATTTAAAATATCATACAGCAGCGCACGGGCTTAGACTAAACATATGTTATTGTCCATTGGTGTGGATGCTAATATAATTATTATGATTATAGTTATCACACCTTAAAGCAACAATGAGCCGTTTTGGTGTATGGTTACCCCATGTGGTTGATAAGCGCAATTGTCTGATACGCGTGTCGTAAATACTGTCGCAAAGTTTCCCCGTTGTCAGCTCAATACACGTGAATTTGTTTACAAAGCTGATGTAACCGGCGTACGTGGACAACTGGTCTGCAACTACGGAATCTGCACATTTTTACCACAAAACGTTTATTGTGGTTTGGTAGTCTTTGTTTACATGCATTACACAAATTCGTGATGAGAAAGAAACAACATGTTAGCTATCGACACCGGGGCAACAAAATATTATCTCTCAGCTACCTTACGGTTATAAATTGTGAACTGGTGGTGCGCCAGTGAACAACCTGAACACATCCTAATAACAAATAAGCTCAAAAGTACAGGAGTGTAAGAAAAATGTACATATAACACTTACAAATCCAGTAGCAGGACCGCTAGGTCTCCATCAGTTTTGCAACCCGTTGCGTCTTTCAGCACGTGCCACCGAGTGTAAGCCCGTCCGATATTGATTCGTGATCAGGCTAGTGTCCGATCACTCTCTCTCTTTCTTTTCTTCGCTTCCTCCGACAACACCCTCTTTGTTTTTTGTAGGCTCTGCCATGGTGATGGTTTGGAGACTTGCGTTGAACTAGAATTGTCTTATTGTTAGATGTTGGATAACTTCAACAAGGCTATGAGTAAAACGTGACGTAAAGCAGGTGATGGGCGGGGCTTGGGATCCTACCCGCAAACCAAAGTTACAAGTGTGATTTCAGCTGATAGAGGGCTGCTTAGGTAGAAGCGGCAGTAAAATTAGTCCAGTTAAGAGTTGTCCTACCACTAAATTAATTTTAGAGACATTATTTTAAGGTCGCCACAACCCACATAACGCTCAACATGTTTTAAGACCTCCCGGCGTCTTCGGAAAACCAATAAAGATATTTTAGGTGACATCCGAGAGATTTCCAGGCCTTCTCATAGGCATCATGGTTATAGTTGTTGTCAAGGTCCAGAAAAGTACTAAAGACATCGTTAAATTGGTCCATCCGCTCAAAGTGGCTCAATTGAATATTTTTAAAGAGACGACAATACTTTATGTTTGAAAAACAAACCAAAATAACGACTTTAATCGATATATTCTCTTCTGTCTTGTCAGTCTATGGTGCACGTTCACGAGAGCACTTCGGCGCATGCGCATTCGGTTTGTACGGTTGGGCAAAAATGTGCAAATTTTCCTCGAAAATCGAAATCATCAGACATTTTGCGAAGATCAGCTTATAAATACAGCGTTCATCTGCTTGTAAACACAGAGTTGAGCTTCCGGGTTGTCAGTAAGAATGCCCGGCGTCTGCCCCCACCGGATGCACATGCGTCGAAGTGCCCTCGATTTTTTATTATATACATAATAAAAAATCTATAATATTATATATTTGTTAAACATTTTGATTCAGTTATAACAATTTACAATATAAAACATAGCACATATTGAATCTAATGCTCACAATGAAACTGACTGTTTCAATCCATACGTCATTAAAACCTCTTTAAACCATCACCTAATATGTGACAATACACCAAGCCTTTTTGGTTAGTTTTAACAAATTTTGCAAAAACGTCATCAACTTGTTTAAAGTTTGCCCACAGATTGTCAGGGCATTGAAAAGCTCAGTGGGTTTAAAGAGTACTCCTCTCTGCTCAGTTAAGCCTGGTCTGAGCTAGTCTCTCTCAGTATGTCACATGTCAGACGGATTGATGGTCTGCCTCCATCCCCTCGGAGTGGGACACAAGCCTCGTCTGTCTCTAGCCATCAGATGCAGATGGCATAGCTAATGATGGCATCAGTCAGTGACAGGAAACATGGGAGAAACAAGCAGAGAAAGAGAGTGCGCTGAAGGAAAAACAAGAATACAGTGGCAATTCATTTTAAGCACAGCTACATACTGTAGCATTAAACGCGAAATCTGATTATTCGAAAACTGAACCTCATTACCCTAATATGCTTCATGGGGTTGATTATTACCAATGTCAGCACTGTTTAACTGGTCCAGTGGAAAAGAATGTACACTGCTCTACTTCTCCCTCCGCCAAACTGCCATGTATGCCCATTACATCTTATCAACTTGACGTTGATGGTGGGCAATCTGTGTTTCCATCTCAAGCGTTAGAATTGTGTAATTGATCTTAAACACTGCTCATGTTGTGGTGGACCTTCTAACTATCCCATATGTGGCGCAGCTGTCCGGGGAAGACTGTAATTAATAAACGCCAGGCACAGCCAGTAGGAGAGCTGGTGACTAATGCATGTTGAAAAGAACCGAATCTCTCTCCCTGACTGAAATCAAAGCAAAACTCGGAGCCTCTTGCTATATACACTTTCATTTCCTTTGTGTATCCTTCCTTTGTGTATCCTTTCGCTCATACACAGTAAGCCTGTATCCCCAAGTGTTTCCTGCTCATGTTACAGACATAATGCAAGAGACACAAACATAAATACGGCGTGTGATGACAGTCACATTTCCAGTTGGCTGCTTCTGTAAAGCTCCTAACGTATCAGACAGATAGACAGACAGACAGACAAACAAACACACACACACACACACACACACACACACACACACACACACGCACACACACACGCACACACACATGCACACACACACTCTCTCTCTCTTCAGCCTTATTTTTAGGTCAATTACCCCTGTAGGCAAGCAAGCGGTGAGCGCTGATGTGCTATTTCAAACGCATGTTCGTATCCTCCAGCCACACACCGCTGGTGGGACATACTGCACACAGCCCACACTGACAGAACTCCTGTAATACAGACACTCTTCCAGACAGATGCACAGAACCATTTTAAGTTTACGTGTGTGACAGACTTACCTTTGGCTGTTATGGCAGGCTGTTCCCCCAGCAGAAGTTTGAGTCTCTTGGCATGAATCTTGCCTTGATAATGAGACTGAGCTACCACCGCCGAAGTGAAGGACATGTTACACAGTGTACAGCATTTGTTCTTATCCACGTCTCCGTCGTCGCTACCCTGCAACACACCAGACGCATTTGATGCGGTCAGAAGGTCGGCAGGAGCAAGTGTATAAGAATGAGACGTGAAATCAAGAGCTTGGAATGCTTAACGTTATAAGCTGTGCAATACCCATAATGCGGCTAACTTTGGGGTCAAACCCACCTAGCAATGCATCAGGTTAAATGTGCAGTGAATGTAACCGCTGAAGAATGAGAGCAAGTGCAAATGTCTCTGGGAATTGCTTATGTGGTTCCCGGTGGGATGCAAATAGGGTGATTTAACTGTAATAGGGCCAGTTTGATTGAGCCACCACAGACGGAAAGCGAGGACCCATCAGCCTCCATCTGTACGGCCTGCCGTGAGATATATTATATATTTTACACCAGCTGTGGAAACCGTGGATCCATTTCACACGACTGCTTTCATTTTCCCAGCAGCATATGCCTGCTTGGGATGGGACTTTAATAAAATCACTTCACAAACTGAATGATGGCCTTCATTATACCCCTGCAGCACCCCTGAAGCCTGATGTGGCTTTTGCATGCATTCAAAATTGTATCTTTGATAACTAATGCACATAAACCTTAAACTCGTGTTTTTATGGTTGCAGAAATAATATAAGCATGTCTAAATTTGGTCAGTTTTAGACATTACATCTTGGTCTAGTCACACCTTTTACAAGTCATCAAAAATTCATGTTGCTTGAAATTAAATAAAAATGCTAACTGAACCCCATGTGTTCAATTCAGTTGGAAAGTTTATTAAAAATAAATTATGTGGTATAGTCAGGATTTGAAACCAAGCCCCCTTGCATGCCAAAAAAATCATTTATATGTATTAGAAAAAAGACAAACTACTTTTGTCATCGAACCTAGGACAACAATTGAGTCAGGCCACTTCCCCCTCCAAAAAAAGTACAGGCACAGCAACCCTGGAATTAAGATGTTTCCTTTTCATCCTTTTCTGTCTCTTCATCCTCTCGCTTTTTCTTTTGCCTAAAACACTGTAATTTTCTTAAGCTTCCACTGTTGGTCTTTGGCCTTGCTTATATGTTCCTTACAGGCGTCATAGCTGTTAAATGTATTTACAGAGAAAAACTTTATATTGATAGCAATCAAAACAGCAGTTGCCCTTCAGCTCAGTTTTTGTCAGATATGAATAAAACAGGGACCTTATTTGCATACATTTTCCAGCAATTTTGTCTCATTTCCACACGAAGACTTGGACAATGAGAAGGGTAAGCCGATATGAAATGTGTAGTGCAAGCGGACTTAAGTTTTGCTTACAGGCATTCTTACACACACGTATGCACTGTAGCATGCAAACAACACACACGTGTGAAACGCAATTCTCTTAAATTATAGAGCCGAAGCAACTATTACAATGCGCTTGACACTGAAGAAGCACAATTGGACAAGGAGGCAGATTACAGCAATAATGGTCATCATGATAGTCATAGTCTGAAGAAATGCTTTACTATTTCTAAGAGGCACAGATGCCTTGCACACGTTTCTGTAACCTTACAGTTTGTACACTGTACATACAGTTATATGCATTACCTCTTCACCTGCTCTAAAAAGTTGTATCACCCACACAAGCACTGAATGTATTTGTTGGTCATAGTCTTGCAATGACATTGACTGTTATACAGTAAAATGAAATCGCTGCCAAAAGCAAAAACGGGGTGACACTCTATTGAAAGCAACTCGGAGTTTGCACAGCGTTATTGACTGTCAGCTGCAGGGCATGAATAGCCACCATGTTTGCTTAGCAAAAAATCTTTTAATAGTTCAAGTTTTGTCCGTGGTAGGTTTGGAAAAGTACAGTATGAAAGTAGGACAGATTTTCAAGATTTTAATATTCCTTTTGTTTTTTTAAATGATTAATCTTAAAGGTCCAGTGTATGAAATTTAGCGACATCTAGCGGTGAGGTTGTGAATAGCAACCAACGGCTCACTCCACTGCTCCCCCCTCCCTTTTGAAGCACTACGGTGGCTGACACAGAACAAAGTTGTCCTCTTTGCCGAAGGAGGTAACGTGTTTACGAATTGCGCTCTGTAGAGCAGTGTAACGATGAGTAATCCAGGCAGAGAAGCTTTTCCAAGTGCAGTGTATATTTAATGAATAAAATACAAGATAAAACAAACCAAGGTAATCCACAGAACGAAGGCGGCACAAAAACAAAGCATGAAACAAAGACCGACACCAAACAAAGGAAACACTAGGGCTTAAATGCATAGAAGATAACAAGATAACAAGATACACCTGGAGGAACTAATTAACACTAAAAACTGCAAAGGACTACAAAACATGGCACAGAACAGGAAGTAACAGAAAAGTTCACCAACACAGGGGAAACACGGACTGGGATCGTGACAAGGAATTGCAGTGTATGTAGACCAAAAATAGCTCATTCTGAGGTAATAAAAACATAACGCTTTATTATGTAAGGTCTTTATACACCTCTGACATAGTTATGTATATTATATTGCATTTCTGTCAATAGATCCTCCAAAAAATTACACACAACACCTTTAAAGCAGTAGTTTACCCAAAGTAAAAAAATTGTCAGTTACTCACCCCCATATTTATTATCTCTAATATGACTTTCTCTTTACTTTGGTCTTACAGAAAGCTACAAAGGGTTTAGAAAAAGTAGCACATGAGTTTTATTGATTAATTGTATGATGTTTTATGATGCCATTTTTGTTCTTCTTGAACCTTGAGCTTCTAGTCACCATCTTCTTTCACTGTTTGGAAGAGAACAACATCAACATTTTCCCACAGTTTCATGAAATAGAAAAAGTCATAAAGGTTTGGAATGATGAAGGGAAGCGTAAATGATGAACGAATTGTTATTTTTGGGAGGCCTATCCCTTTATAACAGATCTTTCATCAAATCAATGCATTTATTCAGGCATCAAATGCAGTATGTAGAGCAAAGGCTACAAAAAGTGCGTGTATTAATAGCATTTCTCACAAGAAAAATGACATTCCCTTTTTTCATGCAAAAAGGCAAAATAAAACTCATGACTCAGCTGTTACCCTGCAGATTTAATCTCCATTTTGATTCTTCAGATATACAGTATATGGCTCACCTTTTCTAAAACTATGTGGAAAGCTGAAGATAATTGCATTTTTTTTTCCCGCAATCTAAATATGCAGCAACACTGCAATTCACAGCTTGTCACTTAGAAAGATGCATTACTCTTCAGCAAAATGGTTTCGTGTCTACATCATTCATGCGATAAAGTAATCTCTTTTTGTATCTGGTAGCGGTAAATTCACTTTTTATCAACACAAAACAGGGAATCTACCACAGCGCTTTTCTATCATAACAATATTAGCACACCAAGAATAGCTGTGAATAATCAGGGTATACAGTAAAAACAAATATACAGCATAAAAGCTCCATTTAGTCTCATGAATGAAAAAAGAGCAACCTCTGAGAAATAGGACTGCGCTATTTTCTAAAGTCAATCCAAAGAGGCAAATGACTGTGAGTTGTCAAACTAAGCAATGGCACAGACAGAAGTGTTAAGAGTCTGGCAGGTTTATCAGGCCTGTGATGGAATAATCAGGAAGTTGATAACCATCTGATTGGAACAGCAGAACCGGCCCGTGGGAAGGAGGTGCTGAATCTGGAATTGCTGTACAAACACC